>NC_080166.1:131783012-132050512 GCF_950295315.1 Erinaceus europaeus | reverse complement strand
GGGAGTTCTGGCTTCTGTGATTGCTTCTCTGCTGGACGTGAGCATTGGCAGGTGGATCCATACCCTCACCTGTATCTTTATTTCTTTCTTTTAATTCAGTAATGATCAACAAGACCATAGAATTAAGAGGAGTACAATTCCACACAATTCCCACCACCAGAGTTCCATATCCCATCCCCTCCATTGGAAGCTTTCTTATTCCTTATCTCTCTGGGACTATAAACCTAGGATCTTTATGTGGTGCAGAAGGTGGGAGTTCTGGCTTCTGTAACTGCTTCTCTGCTGGACATGGGCATTGGCAGGTGGATCCATACCCCAGTCTGTCTCTCTCTTTCCCTAGTGAGGCAGGGCTCTGGAGAGGTGAGGTACACTAGTGTACCTAGTGAGGTACACTAGGGTACACTAGTGAGGTCATCTGCCCGGGGAAGTCAGGATGGAATCATAGTAGCATCTGCAACTTGGTGACTGAAAGGTGGTAGGGATGTAAAGCAGGGTAAATTGTTTAATAAACAGGAACCGAGAGGTTGGAATAGAAGAGATGGAATTATGGGTCGTCATGTGGGAAGAAGCTAGGAAGTCTATTTTATGTATGTTTCTAGGGGAGACCTTTGCGCTTTTTGTCGACAGCCTGGTCTTAGCAGTTTAGTGGTATTTGCTGCAATTTATATGAATTAGGAGATGAATGAATGAGTCGATTAATTAATTAATTAATCAGTTGATGAAGTAATGAATGATAACCAGTAGATGACTTTCTAGGAAAGAAAAAAATGAAATTCATCAAACGCTCAGTCAGTCATTCTCTGTCCTTTTTGGGAGGTGACAAGACAGATAAAGTTTAGGGGTACATTTCATCACACTCACCACCACAGTGCCTCTCTTCCCTGCACCACAGTTCACTGGGGCCACTATTCAGCATTCTTTTTCCAGATTTATATTCATGTAAAGAGAAAGGTTAGAAAACTTCTCTGAGACTGGCATACTTTAAGGATGACTCTTTAGTCACTATCAGGCCACCCCATCAGCTGGGGCCCTAGTCGGGGAGTCCTGAGATTCCCAAACAGACATGATGGGCCTAGACCTCAAATAAATCCTTCTCTCCACTGTTACCAGTCATCTCTATCAGGAACAACACAATAGACCCCTTTGTAGGCCCCCATAGGACCTTGCGCTCAACTTGGATCAATAATGGTAGAGAATGTTCCATCTTCCAAAGGGAGGCTGGGCAACATTCTCTATGCTACACCTGAGGAAGATGGGTCCTGAAATTGAGGCAGCTTGGAACGTTCCTACTCATGACCACAGAATGTGAGCTCAGATCTACAGAGATAGAAAGGTCACATAGGCTCCTAAGCTGAATATGAGCCCCAGACCAAATTAAATCAATGGGGTTTACAGTCAACAATATTTATGCCCCTTTCCCATATTAGGGAGCTACTCTCTTCCCTGATCCAGCTTTCTGTCCCTTTTCCAGCCATAACATCACCTCCCCAGACAATAACTTGGATCCACCTGAATATCAGATTTTAGACTCAGACAAAAAAAAAAAAAACTGGTATAGCCACAGGTCCTTTGGAATATAACTAAAATATGCCTATTAGCTATCTACAAAATGGAGGACCCCCCAATACTTCATCTGCTCTATTTCAGCCTTTAGGTCCATGAGTGTTCAGCAATTTATTTGCCTTTGTATGTTAACTCTCTTTTCAACCACCAGGTTCCAGATGCTAGCATGATACCAACCTGACTTCCCTAGACAGACAACCCCACCAATGTGTCCTGGAGTTCTGCTTCCCCAGAGCCGTACCCTACCAAGGAAAGAGAGAGGATGGCTGGGAATATGGATTGACCAGTCAACACCCATGTTCAGCGAGGAAGCATTTACAGAAGCCAGACCTTCCACCTTCTACATCCCACAATGATCTTGGGTCCATACTCCCAGAGGGATAAAGATTAGGAAAGCTATCAGGGGAGGGGATAGGATACGGAGATCTGGTGGTGGGAATTGTGTGGAGTTGTACCCCTCTTATCCTATGGTTTTGTTAATGTCTCCTTTTTTAAATAAATAAAAAAATATGGAAGTTAAAACAAAGAAAGAAAACTTCTCTGAACAGATGTAGGGCTGGGAGTGGAATCTGAGACCTCAGGTTTGCAAACCATATATTACACACACCCTGGGTGACCTCTCTGGCTTGTACATTCTTTTTTAAATATTTTATTTATTTATTATTTTTATTGGTGTTGTAACAGTGATTAACAAAATTGTAGAATAAGAGAGATACAATTCCATATAGTTCCCACCACCAGAGTTCCGTATCCCATCCCCTCCATTGGAAGTTTCCCTATTCTTAATCCCTCTGAGAGGATGAACTAAAATTATTTATGGGATGCAGAAGATGGAAGGTCAGGCTTCTGTAATTGTTTTTCCACTGGACATGGATGTTGGCAGATTGATCCATACTCCCATCCTGTTTCTATCTGTCCCTAGTGGGGCAGGGCTCTAGAGAAGTGAGGTTCTGGGACACATTCGTGAGGTCATCTGCCCAGGAAGTTAGGTTGTAATCCTAGTAGCATGTACAACTTGGTGGCTGAAAGGTGGTGAGATATAAAGCGGGACAAATTGTTTAATAAACAGGAACCCAAAGGTATGAATAGACCAGATAAAATTAGGGGTCGTCGTGTGGGAAAAAGCTAGGAAGTCTGTTTTAGGTATATTAGGTATATTAATGAGAGAGAGATGCTGGGAAATTGTGCCGATGCAGTCACATCTGCCATGTTGTCCCCTCAGGCTACTGCTAGTTCCCGCAAGAGTTGGGACATTCTCAGAGTACCTGTTTCGCCATGTTGTGCCCTCAGGGCATTGTCTATTTCCCCCGTGATATTTGGAGTGCTTTGGTCACTCCTCCCCCCTCCCATTCTCACGAGAGTTATTATCCTATCCTGGAGTGCTATGGTTACTCCTCCCCCTTCCCATTCTCACGAAAGCTGCTCCTATAAAAGCCCTTCTCTTCCGCACCTCTCTCTCTTGCCAGCGCTTCACTTCAGTGTTCAGACACAGGAAAGGTTACTGCGTGAGGCGGCCATTTTCGCTACCTCCACGTGGCCACAGTTGAGCTCTGGCTTATGGTGATGGTTCCTGGACTGCAGAGCCTCGGGCAGGAAAGTCTTACAGACCCATTACACTGTCTCCCCAGTCCTGGCCTCTACATTCTTATAATTAACTGTCAGACTGCTTGAATGAACCAGAGCACTGTTCATCTCTGGCTAGTGGTGGTGCTGAGGACTGAACCTGGACCTCTGGAATCTCAGTCCTGAACGTCTTTTTTTCATCACCATTATGCTACCTCCCTCATAAGGTCCCTCCTTGAAGGACTTTCAAAAAATACACAATGCCTATTCAAGCATCTTGCTCCCCCCATCCCAGGAACACTGCCTGTTCTTATACAGTATAACAGTTACATAATTAGAGTAACTAATTATGATGTTATCAAACTTACTCTTCCTCTTCCCAATTCATGATTATACAACGTGTTTATCATGCTTGACGCTCATCTAGCTCTTAAACTGATTACCTATTAATCACAGAAATCCTGAGGAAGGAAGAAAGCCTTAGTAGAAACATATTAATAATTTACTAGTTGCAGACTGTACTTTTACCTCTGAGCACCAGGTGGGTAGAAAGCATTACTCATGTTTTTAATCTAAGAAGTTCTTACATTTTTATGGCCTGTTCTTTGGGCTTATTTATGATGGTTTGTGACAGAGAGACAACCTTTGCCACTATGATTTATATTCTCCCAACAAGGGAACACAGAAAGAGATAAGAAACCCAAATGAAATCATGGAGCCAGATAAGAAAACCCAAATGAAATCATGACACACACTCAGAAATCCAGTGTCGGGAGAGGGGCTGACTCGTAATTTAAAATTAAAGCCGGGGGTATTTGGTACACATACTATGGACAATGAAACTACAGAAACGTTCAAAGTTCTAAATTGCAGATTCCAGTATTTTACCAAGTCCATCATTTTCAGAAACCCTGTATCCTAATTTGAGGTCAAATGAAATATAACCTGACTTAGAATATTTGAAAATAGCTCTTTTCTTTTAAAGCATACTTTGTTTTGCTTCTGTTTTGGAAAACCACACAACTGTTTCGCTACAGTAAAATAAAAGTGGTCAACAGCAGAGAACTCTCTTTTCTCTCTCTCTCTCTCTCTCTCTCCTCTAGTATTTTTTTTTTCCTTGTTATACAAGCTATCACAAAACAGACCTGGACTTGTGTGTTCCTTTTTAATGACACTTTATAATTCCTGGATGGTTGAGTAAGGGTCTAAAGCTTAATCAGATGGCGAGGAAAGACAATAGCTTTTGGGACAAAGCAAATGAGAAGGAAAACTCCTGCCTTTGAGATTTCCCAGTAGAGGGTGGTGGAACCCTATTCACTAGTCAGAAGCCAGACCAAAGGTGAGTGCCAAGCAAGTGCTAAGCAGCTCTGTAACTTCTGAGTAAACACTACAGACCAGCGCTGGAACTCTCCTGGGCAGAGTTAGCTCATTGATGCTAAGTCAGGCAGCCTAAGACAGCCACCGTGTATTTCTACAGAGCCCTGTCTTTGGTTCCGTGAGACACTTAGAAACAGAGCAAATATTAAAGCCAAGCTTGCTGATCAGTGTCCTAGACTTCACATCACAAACTCCAAAGTGCCCAGACCTGGATGTGGGGACCATTTGTGTGCTGTAAACAGAAGGTATCAAGAAGAAGCAAAGAGGACCAGATGGTGACTTAGCTGGTTAAGTACATGTTACCAGGCACAAGGAGCTGGGTTCAATTTCTTAGACCCCAGCTGCATGCTGAAAGCTCTACAAATAGTGAAGCAAAGCTGCTGGGGTCTTTCTTTCTCTCATCCTCTCTGCCTCCCCCTTCCCGCTCAATTCCTTTCAACCTAAGGAGAAAGAAGAGGAGAAGGAGAGTTTGAGAAGGAGAGGAAGAAAGAGGAAAGAATTATGTCCACTCACAAATGTCTGTTTTTTTCCATTTTGCTTTTGCCTTTTTCTTTCTTTCTTTTTTTTTTTTTTTTTGCAAAAGTGTTTACCAGCTCCCAATTTTGTCTTGAATTATTGTCTGAATGATTGCTCTTTTGGAATATAAGATTTATAGCTTCTGACAGTGTCTGGCTTCCTCCATGTACAGACTTGCCATAAAAAATAATAATAATAAGCTAGAATGGCATTGAAAGATGGTGCACAGTGGTCCAGAGAGATCGTTCACTGGACAGGAAACATGGTTTTCCACACGCACAGAGCCCAAGTTCAAGACCCAGCATTGCATAGGAAATGCCATACCACTAAGGATGCTCCAGTGCTGTGTCTATCATCTATCTATCTATCTATCATCTATCTACCTATCTATCTATCTATCATCTATCTACCTATCTATCTATCTATCTATCATCTATCTACCTATCTACCTATCATCTAACTATCTACCTATCTGTCTATCATCTATCTATCTATCTATCATCTATCTACCTATCTACCTATCATCTATCTATCTACCTATCTATCATCTATCTACCTATCTACCTATCATCTATCTACCTATCTATCTATCATCTATCTACCTATCTACCTATCATCTATCTATCTACCTATCTGTCTATCATCTATCTATCTATCTATCATCTATCTACCTATCTACCTATCATCTATCTATCTACCTATCTATCATCTATCTACCTATCTACCTATCATCTATCTATCTACCTATCTGTCTATCATCTATCTATCTATCATCTATCTACCTATCTACCTATCATCTATCTATCTACCTATCTGTCTATCATCTATCTATCTACCTATCTGAAATTTAAGAAATGTTATTGCTTTTTCCCTAAACTTATCCATTTGTCTAGTCTATTTAAGGTTGACTTTCATTCTTTAAACTTCAAAGTTCCCATTTTGCTTCCAAAATGAGTACATACAATTTTTTTTTTCTTCCATCAAAAACCGACCCAGGGATGCATTTTACTTCAGATGGTCAATGAGAATTTATTTATCTACTCATATGCAAATGAAACCTCTTCAGATGAGTCAGACATGGTTTCCCTTGACAAGAAACAGCCATTCAAGCAATATCAAATACCGCAAAAGTTGAGGATATGGAGAAAAATGGGGGGTGGGGACACAGGACTCTGGTGATGGGTGCAGTGTGGAGCTATACTAAGTAAACTTACAATCTTATAAACCACAATCTACCACAAATTTTTTTATTTATTCCCTTTTGTTGCCCTTGTTGTTTTATTGTTGTAGTTATTATTGTTGTTGTTATTGATGTTGTTGTTGTGGATAGGACAGAGAGAAATGGGGAGAGGAGGGGAAGACAGAGAGGGGGAGAGAAAGACAGATACCTGTAGACCTACTTCACCACTTGTGAAGCGACTCCCCTGCAGGTGGGGAGCCGGGGGCTCGAACCAGGTCCAGGATCTTTATGCCTGTCCTTGCTTTGAGCCACGTGCGCTTAACCCACTGCGCTACTGCCCAACTCCCCACACATTTTTAAAAAGTGAACAATTTCCTCATCTGCATATCAAATACACAGTCTATATATTAAAAAGATTCAGTTTGTGTTTTGAAAAACTTTGAGACATACAATTGATTTTCCCCCTCAAATTAATTAACCGGTGCACCGCTATGTTCCATCGCTGGGGAGCCAGAGACGACCCGAACTGCCCCTGCGGCTACAGACAGACTATGATCCACATAGTCAACGACTGCCACCTCTCCAGATTCAAAGGAGGTCTCGAAACTTTACATCAGGCTCAACCTGACGCTGTTGACTGGCTACGGAAGAAGGGCAAATGCTAGAAGAAGAACTAGTGATTTATATGATTTATATGTCTACATTTTGCTAGGAGTGTACATAAACACCATTCCCACCACCAAAAGACTGTGACCCATCCCTCCCACCCACTCCCACCCCCCACTGTCCCAGGAAGCTGCATGTCTACCCCTCACCACAGGGTTTTTACTTTGGTGCCCTACTTACAATTTGGTCAGGTCCTGCTTTTAGTTTCCCTTTCAGATCTTCTTCCTCAACTTCTGTTTTTTCCTATTCTCTCTCTGGGTTCTGATAGAATTAGATTTCAGATCCCTCTGGTCATCTCCCCCCTATCACTTCTCCCCCTCTGGGAGTATGGACCAAAATTCTTTATGAGGTGCAGAAGGTGAGAGTTCTGGCTTCTGTAATTGCTTCTCTGCAGCTGGACATGAATGATGCACTGTCAAAAAAAAAAAAAGAGAGAGAGAGAGAAAGAAAGAAAGGAAGGAAGAAAGAAAGAAATAGAGAGGATATTAATATGAAATGAAAAGCATTTTTATATACATTTTACTTATTTTGTTTTAATGAGTAAGAGAGAGATACAGAGAGGAACATATATATATATATATATATATATATATATATATATATATATATATATATGGAGAGAGAGAGAGACAGACAGAGAGAGAGAAAAGAAGGCCAGATCACTGCTCATCTCTGGCTTATGGTGGTATGAGGGATTGAACCTGAGACTTCAGAGACTCAGGCATGAAAATCTTCATACATAAACATTATGCTGTCTACTACTGCCCCAGTGCCTAGCTTCCTAAAGTCATCTGAGAAACCCTCAGACTACTTGTTTGTAATTCTGAGTTCCAGAGACTCACTAACAAGTTGACATTTCTTCTATAAAGTCATAATAATTCCTGGATAAAATCTGTCAAAACCTTCATGGTCATGTGTATTCTTTTTTTTTTTTTAAGCATGTTTATTCTTTTGAAGGCCCAGAAATTTGCTATTAAAAAAAATCAGACTTTCTCAGTACTAGAATTGTCAAATGAATAAATAAAGATAAAATTAGGATAAAGACAAACTCCACAGCATAGTGCCCTTCGATGAAAGTTAACAAATCAATTCCTAGCCATTAAGGGAAAAAGAAAACCTGCAAGGAAAAGTTGACTCAAATTACCTCTTTTGAAAATAAATTGTTGTAAAATTGAATCTCACCAAGTATGGAGACACTGTAGCAAAAAGATAAAAGTGTGCCGGTGCAGAGTGAAGTGACACAGGAGCTGTGGAACTCTGTGTGGGTGGGTGTAAAAATTTGCAAGTGAATGACATAAACAGGATAAAACAATGGATCCTGAAACTTTGTCTTTGACAGACTGACACTTGGAGAAAGAGGAGTTATTAGGGACCATATGGCTGGTTTGGTCTTAACACTGTCATTCAAAGAAGGACACTTTATCTCTTCTCCCTAAAAATAACTTAGCGGTGACATGAAAACATTTTTTTAGTGGAAGGGTCAGTGTTCTCAGTGTTACCCCTAGATCCATACTGTGACACCTAGAATACTTCCAGAAGCCACCGAGGCAATTTTGAGGAAGCTTAGACCTCACCTGAGAAGTTCCAAAACCACATCTTTCGGTAAGCAGTCACTTATATAACTTGGGGGGCTGCAGTAGGAGGGCAGAATCTCCAAAAGTAAAAATCTCAAAATACCTTAAATTTAATCTTTTTTATTAGCAGTGATTTAATACTGATTAACAAGATTGCAAGATAACAGGAGTACAATTCTATGCAGTTCCCATCTGCATAGACCAGAGTTTTGTGTCCCATTCCCTCCACTGGAAGCTTCCCTATTCTTTATCCCTCTAGGAGTATGGACCAAAGATCTTTATGGGATGCCAAAAGTGGGAGTTCTGGCTTCTGTAATTGCTTCTCTCCTGGACATGGGCATTGGCAGGTCAATCCATACCCCCAGCCTCTTAATGTTGATAAGCCCCAGTCCTTGTGCTATTTTCTGACTGAGACACACTTCTGTTCCCTGGAGGAAGTTCACAAACTATCTCATGTCCAGTCCCTCAGATCAACTCTACAGTCTGATAGCCTTTGTCCTCACACTCATACTCAATATGGCTGATAGTCTTTGTCCTCACACTCATACTCAATATGGCTGATAGTCTTTGTCCTCACACTCATACTCAATATGGCGGATAGTCTTTGTCCTCACACTCATACTCAATATGGCTGATAGCCTTTGTCCTCACATTCATACTCAATATGGCTGATAGCCTTTGTCCTCACATTCATACTCAATATGGCGGATAGTCTTTGTCCTCACACTCATACTCAATATGGCTGATAGCCTTTGTCCTCACACTCATACTCAATATGGCGGATAGCCTTTGTCCTCACATTCATACTCAATATGGCTGATAGCCTTTGTCCTCACACTCATACTCAATATGGCTGATAGTCTTTGTCCTCACACTCATACTCAATATGGCTGATAGTCTTTGTCCTCACACTCATACTCAATATGGCTGATAGCCTTTGTCCTCACACTCATACTCAATATGGCTGATAGCTTTTGTCCTCACATTCATACTCAATATGGTGGATAGCCTTTGTCCTCACACTCATACTCAGTATGGCAGATAGCCTTTGTCCTCACACTCATACTCAATATGGCAGATAGCCTTTGTCCTCACATTCATACTCAATATGGCTGATAGTCTTTGTCCTCACACTCATACTCAATATGGCTGATAGTCTTTGTCCTCACACTCATACTCAATATGGCAGAAGGCCCAATGACTTCCACACACATGTAGAAGGAACCACTCCCCACGAGGGGGCAGTCTGCTGTGGGTGCCATCCTTTCCCACATGGACAACTGCCCAAACTCCTAATACAGCCTTTTGTCCCCTCCTCCTACAAATTCCCAAAATACCTACCAAATTGTTCCTCCCTTGTACTGACATTATTTTCACTCCTGTGCTCCAAAGCACCCAGTGAGTCTGTCCATCAGAGAGAAGCCAAAGTTTTTCAGTGGGCTGAAAAGTTGAGGGGGGGCAAGCTCCCATCAGAGTAATTTGTTACCTTGAAGTAGCCTGAACACCCTCAGCTGTCAACATCTGCAGAGATGGCCTCAGCAGAGGACAATCAGGCCAATGTTCTGACGACTTAGTGCCATGGCGCCCTGAAGGCTCAGAGCCTGCCACCACACCAGGAGCTGATTCTGAAGGGCCAGGACTCCATGTGAAGGCCGAATGAGGCTGTGGTAAAACTTGCATTCTGTAACTACTTGGCCTCTATATCCATCTTTCTTACTTCCTTCCACGCCTTTGCTCTTGTGGCTCCATCTTGGTTCTAACTGCAGGCTGCAATCCACCTCAGTGTGCTTCCGGAGAATGCAGCCTGCAGTATATGTGGGGCCGAGGTTAGGTAGATGGGATTAACAGTTAATGGTAGTTCTATACTTTTCTCATAGTTGGGAGCTACTCTTTATTTATGTTTGTTTGTTTATTTATTACCTCCAGGGTTATCACTGGGGCTCAGTGCCAGCACTGTGAATCCACTGCTCCGGGAGGCTATTTTTCCCATTTTGTTGCCCTTTTTGTGGTTGTTATTGTTGTTATTGGTGTTGTTGTTTTTGGATAGAACAGATATAAATCGAGAGAGGAGGAGAGAAAGACACCTGCAGACCTGCTTCACCGCTTGAGAATTGACCCCCACTGCAGGTGGGGAGCCAGGGGTTCAAAGCGGGATCCTTAAGTGGTCCTTGAGCTTTGTGCCATGTGCGCTTAACCCGCTGCACTACCGCCCAGCCCCCTCTCTCTTTTTTAAAACCACTTATTTGTTATTATTTATTTATTATTGAATAGAGACAAAGAAATTGAGAAGAGAGGGGTAGAGGGAGAGAGAGAGACAGAGAAACACCTGCAGCCCTGCTTCATCACTCACGAAACTTTCCCCCTGCTGGAGGGGACTGAGGGAGGGTTGAACCTGGGTCCTTCCTTGCACACGTGCGCCTAACTGCGTGTGCCGCCATTTGGTCCCTCTTTCTCTACCTCTTTCTCTATCTCCCCCTTCCCTCTAGATTTCTCACTGTCTCTATCCAAAAATAAATAAATAAGATACTGTCTTAAAAGATTATACATCCAATAATAAAAAATAAGTGGGCAGGGGAGATAGCATAACGGTTATGCAAAGAGACTCATGCCTGGGGCTCCCAGGTCCCAAGTTCAATTCCCCTACACCATCAGAAGCCAGAGATGAGCACTGCACTGGTAAAATAAACAAATAATAAAAATAAGACAAATAAAGATTAAGTGACTTTTCAGAAGTAACAGGCTGTGAAATGCACAGAGCCCCTACAAATATTAGGTATTACAGGGAGATGGTCTTAGGAATAGTGTACACACACACACACACACACACACACACACACACTCTCTCTCTCTCTCTCTACCAGGAATTTGTTTGTTCCTTGGTTTACAGACTAGGAGTACAGGAAAGAATCAGTTTGGTTCTGCTAAACCTAGTCTGCATAGAAACTTCCAGCAAACAGAAAGAAGATACTCTTCAAAGAGCAAGACCCATCCAAGGACGCAAAAGACTTCTACAGAATTACCAGCAAATCTCGATTCTTGGTGGGAGTCGGGCGGTAGCAGAGCGGGTTAAGTGCACATGGCTCAAAGCACAAGGACCAGCATATAGATCCCGGTTCGAGCCTCCGGCTCCCCACCTGCAGGGGAGTCGCTTCACAGGTGATGAAGCAGGTCTGCAGGTGTCTATCTTTCTCTCCCCATCTCTGTCTTCCCCTCCTCTCTCCCTTTCTCTCTGTCTTATCCAACAATGACGACATCAATAACTACAATAAAAATCAACATGGGCAACAAAAGGGAATAAATAAATAAATATCTCAATTCTTGGTACAGTACAAAATTCTGGGTTTTGCTCTCCTTGTGCTGACTTTAATTAATCAGACTTTAATTCTAGTCTCTAAGGTCCATGGGGGGGGGATCACTCAGGATTTAAACATCTATGTCTATATATGCTCAAATGAAGGGCTTTAAACTTTAAAAACCACCTCTAGTCTTTGAGATTAGAGGTATAAATTTCTTCAAGTACACTTTCCACCTGAAGTTGTTATGTTTATTTCTGTTTTTGTGACACTACACCAGGCTTAAAAGTAAGCTAGGAACTCCTCCAGAGTCTCAACAGTTCTTAGGTTGGCTTTCTTTTATTTATTTATTTGTTCATTCTGTTGAGTAAAATGTCCTTGCACATAACCTCAATCCACAAACTTGGTTGATTTCAGGAATTCTGTTGAGACCCGCATGCCAAGGAGAAATAGTGGACCCCCGTCCCCTTTGAAGGGAAGCCAAGCCCCCCTGGCGTTCACCACTGAATTCTGTGTCTGCTCATCTGACTGACTCCAACACCCTTCCCTCACCCGTTTCTTCACTAGCTCAGAAAATCCACATGCCTGTGTGAAAGCTATGCCCATATTCCTTCCAGAGCTATCAGTGCAGTTACACATTACAAATAATAATAATTGTTCTGTTTATTAAAGTGATAATAATACAGAAGTGGTGCTGGAGAGAATAAGATAAGCAAGTTAAGTCCCAGGCCATAGTCACCTCAGATGACTTTGTCATCCTTGCCTGGAAAAATCCCTGCCTGGAGTGAGGGTGTGGTGTGGTGTGGTGTGGTATGGTGTGGTGTGGTGTGGTGTGGTGTGGTGTGGTGTGGTGTGGTGTGGTGTGGTGTGGTGTGGTGTGGTGTGGTGTGGTGTGGTGTGGTGTGCTGTGGGGTGGGGTGGGGTGGGGTGGGGTGAGGTGGGGTGGGGTGTATGGTGTGGTGTGATAGTGTTTGTATGTTATGTGTGTCTGTGCTATATCACAACACCCAAGAAGTGTGTCTGTCTGTCTGTCTGTCTGTCTGTCTGTCTGTCTGTCTATGAGAAAGTCAGGGCTATATCATGTCAGCCAGGAAAGGTGTGTGTGTGTGTGTGTGTGTGTGTGTGTGTGTGTGTGTGTGTCTGTCTGTGTGTCTGTGTGTGTGTGTGTGTGTGTCCATGAGCAAGTCAGAGCTATAGCACATCGTCCAGGGTTGGCTTCCACATCAAAGCCCCGTGCAGACATCCTCCCTCCCAAGCGCTCACGCACTCCCCCGGTTTCTCTTCACGGCTTTATACAGCTTAATGTTCAGGCTCGGGAAGCTGGCGATCTCCTCCAGGTCAAAGAGTTCCTTCACCTGCTCCACGAACCTGTTTTCCTTGTCCAGCCGGAACCTCATGGCCCAGAGGATGACGGTGGTCTCCTTGCACAGGTGCTGGAAGGTGAGCAGGAGCTGGTCCAGGAAGGGGTGAGCGTACACCACGTCGGCCGCCAGGATGTAGTCGAAGGTGCAGGTGGCCCTGGGGAAGTGCTGGTCCAGGCCGACGCCCCACGACAGCTCTTTCACCTGGGGTGGATGCTTGCTCTTGGCTTTGGTGTTGTGGGAGATGTTGTACTGCAGGTTTCCCAGTAATTCGGGCAAATCGGTGGCTGTCACTTGGGCTCCTGTGAAGCAAAGGACAGGAGGTAAAATCGCCCTTGGAGGCATGAGGTGTCACAGATGTCACCAGATATCAGGCCAACACACATTCTGCAAACCTGCAGAGGTGCTAGTCCCAAGAAGAACACTAGGGGGCCAGGGGGAGTGGGGGTGGGGGTTGATAGCATAGTGGTGATGCAAAGAGACTCAGGACTGAGGCACCAAAGTCCAAAGTCCCAGGTTCAGTTCCCCCCCCCCCACCCTAGCACCATTAGCTGGGGCTGATCAGCAACTCTGGAAGGAAAAGAAGAAGAAGAAGAAGAAGGAGAAGGAGAAGGAGAAGGAGAAGGAGAAGGAGAAGGAGAAGGAGAAGGAGAAGGAGAAGGAGAAGGAGAAGAAGAAGAAAGAAAGAAAGAAAGAAAGACAGGGAGGAAAAAGAAAATGAAAACACTGGTCCACACACATAAAAGGGAGATTGCATCTGAAATGAGAAATTGAGAAGGGTGAGGGAGATAAAAAGGGACAGAGACAGAGAGACACCTGCAGTCCTGCTTCACCTCTCGTAAAGCTTTCCCCCTGCAGGTGGGGACCAGGAGCTTAAACCTGGGTCCTTATGCACTTAACCAGGTGCACCACCACCTGGCCCCTATGAGTTAACCTCTTAATCATTACTAAGAACAAAACATCTGTCGGGGCTGGGCAGCAGTACAGCGGGTCAAGCGCACGAAGTGCAAAGCACAAGGATCAGTGAAAGGATCCCGGTTTGAGCCCCTGGCTCCCCACTTACCCACCTGCAGGGGAGTCGCTTCACAAGCAGGTGAAGCAGGTCTGCAGGTGTCTGTCTTTCTCTCCTCCTCTCTGCCTTCCCCTCCTCTCTCGATTTCTCTCTGTCCTATTCACCAAATATAACAACAGTAATAATAACAACCACAACAAGGGCAATAAAATGGAAGAAATGGCCTCCAGGAGCAGTGAATTATGGTGGTGATACAGTGAGCCCCAGCAATAACCCTGGAGGCAAAAAAAAAAAAAAAGCATCTGTCTACTTACGATCTGTAAGAGCACTACCATTTTTCTAACACTGCATAAAGCTCCTATCTATTAATATTGCCGTCAAGTTGTATGAGCAAACTGACAGAACCAATTCCTCTTTTTTGTTGTTTTGTACTTTTTGTTGTTTGTTTGTTTTGTCTTTGTTTTGATCCTTCTTTTTTTTTAAGACTGACTTTTTTCTTTATCTATTTATTGGACACAGACAGCCAGAAATCAAGAAGGAAGGAGGTGATAGGGAGAGAGGAAGAGAGACATCTGCAGCACTGCTTCACCACTTGCAAAGCTTTCCCCCTGCACAGGGGCTTGAACCCAGGCCCTTGCTCATTATAACATATGTGTTTAACCAAGTGCACCACCACCCAGCCCCCTTAAGATGGATTTATTGGTGATAAAAGGTGAGAGGAGAGAGAAACAGAGCATCACTCTGGCAGGCTTTAGAGTCCAGTATTTCACCTACTGCTCCACCTCTCAGGCAGAAGGGCTATTTTTCCATTTATTTTTTAACTTTTTTTTTTGCTTTATTTATTTATTATTGGATAGAGACAGACAGAAATTGTGAGGAAAGGGGGAGAGAGAGAGAGGGAGAGGGAGAGAGGGAAAGAGAAAGACATCTGCAGCCCTGCTTCACCACTTGTGAAGCTTTCCCCTGCAGGTGGGGACCAGGGGCTTGAACCTGGGTCCTTGTGCACTATAATGTGAGCATTTAACTAGGTGCACCATCACCTGGCCCCTCTTTTCTTTTTTTTTTTAATTTTAATTTTTTTTTTTCCTCCTCCAGGGTTATTGCTGGGCTCGGTGCCTGCACCATGAATCCACCGCTCCTGGAGGCCATTTTTCCCCCCTTTTGTTGCCCTTGTTGTAGCTTCGTTGTGGTTATTATTATTGCCCTTGTTGACGCAATTCGTTGTTGGATAGGACAGAGAGAAATGGAGAGAGGAGGGGAAGACAGAGAAGGGGAGAGAAAGATAGACACCTGCAGACCTGCTTCACCGCCTGTGAAGCGATTCCCCTGCAGGTGGGGAGCCGGGGGCTCGAACCGGGATCCTTACGCCGGTCCCTGCGCTTTGCGCCACATGCGCTTAACCCTCTGCGCCACCGCCCGGCCCCCTCTTTTCTTTTTTTTAAAAGATTTTTTTTTATTTTTTAATGAGAGAGAGGTGTAGAAAGAGACCAAAAGCACTGCTCAGGCCTGGCTTCTGGTTGCTAAGGCTTGAATGTAGGACCTGAGAGCCTCGGACATAAAAGTCGTCTATAGGGAGTTGGACAGTAGCGTAATGGGTTAAGAGCACATGGCACAAAGCTCAAGGACCGGCATAAGGAACCCAGTTCGAGCCCCCGGCTCCCCACCTGCAAGGGAGTCACTTCACAAGCAGTGAAGCAGGTCTGCCAGTGTCTGTCTTTCTCTCCCCCTCTCTGTCTTCCCCTCCTCTCTTCATTTCTCTCTCTCCTCTACAACAAGGACGACATCAATAACAACAACAGTAATAACTACAACAATAAAAAAACAACAAGGCAACAAAAGAGAATAAAAAAATGAATAAATATTTTTTTTAAAATCCTTTTGCATACTATTATGGTGTCTCCCACCCCTGCACTTTCTTTCTTTAGTGAAATGAATCGTTTCCCAAAACACAAATTCTGCTCCCAAATCAGTAAGCCTTCATGACTAAATCTACTAGAAGCTCTGACTCTGACCTTCCTAAATGAAATGATAGCTTTGAAAAGTTCTATCAAGAGAAGATGGGGGGGGGTAGATAGCTTAATGGTTATGCAAAGAGACTCTCATGCCTGAGGCTCTAGAGTCCCAGATTCAATCCGGCGCACCACCACCATCACCATGCGTAGCCAGAGTTAAGCAGTGCTCTGGAAAAAAAAAAAAACTTTATCAAACAGAACAGGTTTTTTTTTTTAATTCTTTTAATATTGGGAGACCATTCTGAGGGTCCTGTGTTTAGAAAGTTGCAAATTACTAAGTCTTGAATTCCTGTCAAGTTTCAGCGTGGCAGGTGTACACTTCTGAAGATGGAGAAAATCAAGGTAGAGACGTAGGTAGCCCACACCAGAGAAGGCAGGTAAATTAAGGCGGTGAAGTAGATAACAAGAGCCGGAAAAAGACCAAGTGGGTGCAAGCTCAGGCATACATCAAGAACATCACACTCTTGGTCTGAAGCTCGCTGTGCGTGAACACAGATTCTAAGTGGAGAATGCAAATGAGCCGATGAAATAAATTCAAGGACAAATGTGTGAAATTAGAAGCAGACATGATTCCCAGGTGATTTCTAATATGCCATTCTCTATTCCAGCGGGTACCTTTCCATTACAAGCATAGGGCTTCAAACCCCCAAAGAATATACCGTTCCATACGAACACTGAATTAGGAGGAAAATTCAAATGAAGGAGATCAGACACTGCTTAAGCAACCCCACACATTTCCGACAGACAAGATGCAGAGGTGCATCTTCCAACTACAGGGCACTTGTGTCTTGGCATCCCAGGAGAAGAATTAATGCAATTTCCGCAGAAAGTTCTGGGAGGAATCAGTAAGGAGATGTTAAGATAGGTAGTGTTTCTTAGTGAAGCGGCTTCAAAGAAGGGGTTAAAAATGGGCTTTAGTGGGAGTCGGGCAGCAGCACAGTGGGTTAAGCGCATGTGGCACAAAGCACAAGGACCGGCGTAAAGATCCCGGTTCATGTCTCCGGCTCCCCACATACAGAGGAGTCACTTCACAGGCGGTGAAGCAGGTCTGCAGGTGTCTATCTTTCTCTCCCTCTCTCTGTCTTCCCCTCCTCTCTCCATTTCTCTCTGACCTATCCAACAACAATGACATCAATAATAACTACAACAGTAAAATAACAAGGGCAACAAAAAGGGAATAAATAAATAATTTTTTTTTAAATGGGCCTTAGTTCCAACCCATCATCTGGGGCTCTAGTCAGGGAGTCCTGGATTCCCACATAGACATGATGGGCCTAGACCTAGAGTGGATTAGTGGATCTATTAGAATGGATCCCTCTCTCCACCATCACGGGTCATCTCCATCAGGAACATCCTAAACCCCCTTGGAGGCCTCTCCAGGCCCTGGCCCACAATGGAGGACAGCAATGGTAAGGACTGCCCCACTCTCTGAAGGGAGGCTGGGTCAACATATTCTGTCACTTAGGCAAAGCAGGGCCTGAAGCCAGTGCAGCCTACAATGTTCCCAGCTGTGACAGGGAATTTTGAACTCAGACTCCTGTGCTAAATATCAATAGATATGGGCCCTGGGTATGATTGATGGGGTTAAGAGTTACTGGTGTTTGTATATTTCCCTCATGTTTGGGGGATATTCTCTGCCCTAGGCCAGCTTTCTAGTGCTATTTTCATCGCTGACACCATCTTACCAGAGAATAGTCTTATCACACCTGCATGTTAGCTACTGGGCTCAGGCAAAAATGACTAAAGTCATGGGCCCCTTGGAATATATCCAAAATGGACGGCCTAGCTTCTTCCCACAACATGACCCTTAGTTTCACCTGCTTTGTTCTGACCTTTAGGTTGCTGATTATTAAACAAATTGTCCTGCTTTACATCTTACTGTTTTTGAGCCACCAAGTTGCAGATGCTACCATAATGTCATCTTGACCTCCCTGTGCAGACAACCTCAGCACTGTGTCCTGGAACCTCCCCTCCCCAGAGCCCTGCCCCACTAGAGAAAGATAGAAACAGGCTGGGAGATGGATCCACCTGCCAACACCCATGTCCAGTAGAGAAGCAATTACAGAAGCCAGAACTCCCACTTTTGGCACCCCATAAAGAATTTTGGTCTATACTCCCAGAGGGATAAAGAATAGGGAAGTTTTCAATGGAGGGAATGGGATACAGAACTCTGAGGGTAGGAATGATATGGAATACTACCCATCTTATCCTACAATATTGTTAGTCACTAAATCACTTTAAAAAATAGGCCTAAGTCATAGGAAACTGAATAATATAAACAACTATAGATAGTCGGTAATTAAATTAAATTCTCTGGCTCCTTCACAATTAAAAATATCCACTTATGGGAGTCGGGCGGTAACACAGTGGGTTAAGTGCACGTGGTGCCAAGCACAAGGACCGGCGTAAGGATCCCGGTTCGAGCCCCCGGCTCTCCACCTGCAGGGGAGTCGCTTCAAAGGCGGTGAAGCAGGTCTGCAGATGTCTATCTTTCTCTCCTCCTCTCTGTCTTCCCCTCTTCTCTCCATTTCTTTCTGTCCTATCCAACAAGGAACGGCATCAATGATAACAATAATAACCACAACAAGGGTACAACAACAAGGACAACAAAAGGGGGAATAGATGGCCTCTAGGAGCAGTGGATTTATGGTGCAGATACTGAGCCCCAGCAATAACCCTGGAGGCAAAAAAATAATAATAATATCCACTTACCAAGTAAGCTTGCTACAATGGAGACTAGCCCTGTTCCAGCTCCAATTTCAATCACATTTTTGTCAGCCATGTTGTACTGCTTTACATTTGTTTCCAGAAAATAGCATAGAACAAGGGCCTATGAATGTTAAAAGGAAGAGAAAACCAGTTGTGCTCGGCAAGTAATAAGAGAAAGTAAACTCTAACCCTATTAGACAATAGCTCATTAAAGCTGTCAGAAGTCTGTTTGTATGTGTGTCTAGGCATTTGTGTACTTACATAGCCAGCATCACAGAAAATGATCACTAATCAACACTTAAGACTAGAAAAAAAAAAATCCTTGGGAATTACTGGGAACAAAAGAAACAAATAGAAATACAGAATTCAGTAGCTTAGCTGTGGTTCTCTCTCTTTTTTTTAAAATATTTTATTTTATTTATTTATTCCCTTTTGTTGCCCTTGTTGTTTTATTGTTGTAGTTATTATTGTTGTCGTCATCGTTGTTGGATAGGACAGAGAGAAACGGAGAGAGGAGGGGAAGACAGAGAGGAGGAGAGAAAGACAGACACCTGCAGACCTGCTTCACCGCCTGTGAAGCGACTCCCCTGCAGGTGGGGAGCCGGGGTTCGAACCGGGATCCTTATGCCGGTCCTTGTGCTTTGCGCCACCTGCGCTTAACCCACTGCGCTACAGCCCGACTCCCCGGTTATCTCTTTTTTAAAAGAATCTTCTAGTCAGGCGGTAGGTAGTACAGTGGGTTAAGCGCACATGGCACAAAGCACAAGGACCCACATAAGGATCCTGGTTCGAGCCCCCAGCTCCCCACCCACAGGAAGGGACGTCGCATCACAGGCAGTGAAGCAGGTCTGCAGGTGTCTGTCTTTCTCTCCCCCTCTCTGTCTTCCCTCCCCTCTCCATTTCTCTCTGTCCTATCCAACAACAGCAACATCAATAACAACAATAATAATAACCACAACAATGGTAAAACAACCAGGGTAACAAAAGGGAAAAAAATAGCCTCCAGGAACAGTGTATTCATGGTACAGGCACCAAAGCCCTGGCAATAACCCTGGAGGCAAAAAAAGAAGAAGAAGAAGAAGAAGAAGAAGCTTCTAGGGGCCAGGCAGTGACACACTTGACCGAGCGCACATGTTACAATGTACAAGGACCCCGGTTCAAGCCCCCAGCCCCACCTGCAGTAGGAAAGCTTTGCAAATGATAAAGCAGTGCTGCAATTGTCTCTGTCTCTCTTCTTCTCAAATTCTGGCTCTCTCCTATCCAATAAATAAATAAAAGTAGTAAGAAGAAGGAGAAAGAGAAGAAGGTTATAGTAATAACAATTTCAAAAAAAAAAGTATATGTGTGATTGGGCAAACACAGGCAAAGTACCTACTTATTCATGGGAGAATTAATTTAAAAAAATAGTAAGTGGTGGTCTTTTAGAATAGTCTGTATGTTGAGACTGATCCAGATTTTATCATAATTGCTCGAATCAAATAGAGCCAATGAACTGGAACACAAACACATCTCCCAGCCTCTTCAGACTTATAAACGAAACATGAAGAGGCATAAGCGACAGTCCTCACTAGTCCTACAGGTTGTTGCCCTTGTTTTATTGTTGTAGTTACTATTGTTGTTATTGATGTCATCGTTGTTGGATAGGACAGAGAGAAAATGGAGAGGGAAGGGGAAGACAGAGAGGAGGAGAGAAAGACAGACACCTGCAGACCTGCTTCACCGCCTGTGAAGCGACTCCCCTGCAGATGGGGAGCCGGGGGATCGAACTGGGATCCTTACACAGGTCCTTGTGCTTTGTGACACGTGCATGTGCGCTTAATCCACTGCACTAATGCCCAACCCCCGATGTCCACATTTTAATGCTGTTTGAGGTCACCAAGTAAAACCGTGGAACCTTTTGCCTTTTGCCAAATAATACACAACAATGAAAAAATAAAATGGCTGAGGGGCCTGGCAGTAGCGCACCTGGCTGAGCGCTCGCATTACAGTGTGCAAGAACCTGGGTTCAAGGCCCTGGTCTCTCTGCTTTTATCTTCTTTATCCCCTCCTGCAGGGGTTAAGCTTCACACGTGGCAAAGTAGAGCTGCAGGTGTCTCTCTGCCTTTATCTTCTTTATCTCCTCCCCCTTCCCTCTCAAATTCTCTCTGTCTCTATCCAATAATAATTATTTTTAATTTCTAAAAAGAAAAAAAAAGTCAATGTCTGACAAAAACAATACAAATTCTGTGGGAAATTATACCGATGGCCAAACCACAGCACCGTAACAATCCGTGGCCTCCGCAATCCGAATCTCGTGGCCAACGAAATGAAAGCCCTCCCAGGAAATGTTTGTTATCACAGTTGGGACAAAGCACCGAGCCATGATCTCTGCCACCACTTCCTTGTCCTCTTCTCCGTTCTCTGAAAAGAAAAGAAACAGGTGGTAAAATGATGGTAGTGTTAGCAACCCAGCTCAAGGTAAATCTTTTTTTTGTTGTTGCCACCAGGGCTATAACTGGGGCTCAGAGACTGCAAGATGAACCCACCACTCACAGCAGCCATTATCCCCCCCTTTCATTTCACAGGACAGAGAGAAATTGAGAAAAGGTGAGAAGATAGAGAAGGAAAGAGAAAGAAAGACACCTTCAGCACTGTTTAACTGCTCATGAAGCTTCCCCCCGCACCCTGCAGGTAGGGACCAAGGACTTGAACCCAAGATGCTTGTGGATGGTAACATGTGCACTGAACCAGGTACTCCGTGGGCCAGACTGATGGCAGGACATCGTAAACCTGGGTGGTGTTGCTGTGAGGAACAGCAAGTCCTCACTGCTGCTGATGAGAATACACAATTCTATGGTCACTCTGGAAAGCAACCTCACAATATTTTGTTAAATTAAACATACAAATAACGTACAACCCAGCATTCCTGCTCCTGGATAAAAATTCCTCTCCGGTTGTGGGGTCAAAGGAACGCTCCTGCACCGCTGGTGGGAATGTCAGTTGTTCCAGCCTCTGTGGAGAACAGTCTGAAGAACTCTCAGAAGGCTAGAAATGGACCTACCCTATGATCCTGCAATTCCTCTCCTGGGGATATATCCTAAGGAACCCAGCACACCCATCCAAAAAGATCTGTGTACACATATGTTCTTAGCAGCACAATTTGTAATAGCCAAAACCTGGAAGCAACCCAGGTGTCCAATAACAGATGAGTGGCTGAGCAAGTTGTGGTCTATATACACAATGGAATACTACTCAGCTGTAAAAAATGGTGACTTCACCATTTTCAGCCAATCTTGGATGGACCTTGAAAATTTCATGTTAAGTGAAATAAGTCAGAAACAGAAGGATGAATATGGGATGATCTCACTCTCAGGCAGAAGTTGAAAAACAATATCAGAAGAGAAAACACAAGTAGAACCTGAACTGGAATTGGCATATTGCACCAAAGTAAAAGACTCTGGGGTGGGTGAGGGGGGAGAATACAGGTCCAAGAAGGATGACAGAGGACTTAGTGAGGGTTTTATTGTTATATGGAAAACTGGAAATGTTTTGCATGTACAAACTATTATATTTACTGTCGAATGTAAAACATTAATTCTCCAATAAAGAAATAAAAAAAAATTTTAAATCCCTCTCCTCCAGTTTCAGTACATGTCCTTAGGTGGATATGTGAAAAGCATCCCAGAATCAGTGGCTGTGCTCAAGGCTAATGTCCATCAAGAGAGCAGTGTTTTAGCTGCAGAACTGGGAGGAACAAGCAGCAGTTAGTAAGCAGACGAGGCTCCTCAAAGCAACATGGATGGAACTTAAACATGTGCCATAGGGTGGAAAAAGACACATACTTATAATATGGTATATTTTTATTTTATAAATAACACATATCTATAGCATATCAATCATTTCCATTAAAACACAACATGCCAAATAGCAAGTACTTTATAAAAACACATCTAAGTGGAAGAATACACATTGAACTCATTATTAACATAGTTAGGAATTGGAAGCAGAGAAAAGAGCAGGAAATGACAAAAGACTAGATGGATGGATGGATGGATGGATGGATGGATGGATGGATGGATGGACGGATGCATGGATAGGACATCACAACAGTGGAACTTTGCATCCTGAGAGTGTCCTGTTACCAGATAAGTGTGATTGGTCTCTGTCTTGAGATTTTTAAATAGACAACAAATTCAAGTATATCTGAGAGATTTGGGAGAAGTACAAAAATTTTTCATGCTAATCTTCTTGAAAGACAGGATTCTGCAAGGAATAGAAACATATTCCTAAGGCCAGAAGCATAGGATTCTGGACAGGGAGGCAGAATAATGGTTATACATAAAGATTTTCCTCCCTGAACTCCAAAGTCTCAGATTCCATCCCCTGCACCACAGCAAGCCAGAGCTGAGCAGTGCTCTGGTCTCTCTCTCTCTCTCATTAAAATAAAACAAGCAAAATATATACTTAAAAATAATAATCATGGAGTCAGGCATGCGCAGCGGGTTAAGCGCACATGGCACAAAGCGCAAGGACTGGTGTAAGGATCCCAGTTCGAGCCCCCAGCTCCACACGTGTCCAAAAATGATGACACTAACAACAACAACAATAATAACTACAACAATAAAACAACAAGGGCAACAAAAGGGAATAAATAAATATTTTTTAAATACTAATCATAAATCGATGGGGTTTACAGTCAACAACATTTATACCCCTTTCCCATATTAGGGAGCTACTCTCTTCCCTGATCCAGCTTTCTGTCCCTTTTCCAGCCATAACATCATCTCCCCAGACAATAACTTGGATCCACCTGAATATCAGATTTCAGGCTCAGGGGAAAAAAGAAAAAGAAAAAAAGAAAAAAGACTAGTATAGCCACAGGCCCTTTGGAATATAACTAAAATATGTCTATTAGCTATCTACAAAAAGAAGGAACCCTCAACTCTTCATCTGCACTATTCCAGCCTTTAGGTCCATGATTGGTCAACAATTTGTTTGGCTTTGTATGTTAACTCTCTTTTCAACCACCAGGTTCCAGATGCTACCATGATGACAACCAGACTTCCCTGGACAGACAACCCCACCAGTGTGTCCTGGAGCTCCACTTCCCCAGAGTCCTTCCCCACTAGGGAAAGAGAGAAACAAGCTGGGAGTTTGGATCAATCTGTCAATGCCCACGTTCAGCAGGGAAGCAACTACAGAAGCCAGAACTTCCACCTGCTGCATCCCATAATGACCAAGGGTCCATACTCCCAGAGAGTTAAAGAACAGGAAAGTTATCAGGGGAGGGGAAGGGATACAGAGTTCTGGTGGTGGGAATTGTGTGGAATTGTACCCCTCTTATCCTATGGCTTAGTCAATGTTTCCTTTTCATAAATAAAAATTTTAAAAAAAAATACTAATCATAGAATTCTAGTCACAGAATCAATTAATTCCAAGATGGAAAGTGCTATAGTCTCCTCATCTAGCTGCACATCTAGTGTGGGAACTTCATGTTGATGCGGGACATAAACTCCATGCCTAGCTTGCTCAGCCTCTTTGGACATTTCCATTGAAGATGAATGACACTGCTTCACGAGGTATCCATTCTGCACTCAGAAAGCTTGACTATTGGGGTGGCAGTAGCACACCAGGCTGAGTGCACACGCTACCATGCACAAGGACCTGGGTTCCAGTCCCTGCTCCCCACACGTAGGAGGATACTTGACAAATGGTGAAACAGGTCTGGAGGTGTCTGTCTCTTGCTCACTCTATCTACCCCTTGCTCTCAATTTCTCTCTTTCCTATCAAGTAAAATAGAGAGAAGGAGGAGAAGAATGAGGAGAGGAAGAAGAAGGGGAAGAAGAAGAGGAAGAAGAAGGAGAAGGAGAAAAAGGAGGAGAAGGAGAAGGAGAAGAAGAAGAAGGAGAAGGAGGAGGAGGGGGGGAGGAGGAGGAGGGAGAGGAGGGAGAGGAGGTAACTGGGAGCAGTAGATTCCTAGTGCAGGCACCAAGCACCAGCTATGCCATAACCCTGGTGATAATTTTTTAAAAATAAAGAGAGAAAAAAAGGAAGAGAGAAAGGAAGGAACGAAGGAAGGAAGGAAGGAAGGAAGGAAGGAAGAAAGGGAACTTGACTATGGAAAATTCCTCCTGATACTAAACTGATAGCTCATACAAATGATTTAGATTATCTAGATTATCTATTATCCCTAAAAGAAAGCTCACAGATGAGCAACCTCTTACAGAAAAAAAAAAAATGTCTCAAAAGGTTAGAGTGATAGGGAGTAGGCAAAGAAAATAAAAAGAGTTAACGTCTAATGCTAGTCTGAAAACCTTGGACTCTAGTGTAAGTGAAAACCTCAAAGAATTTCCAATTTTTCAGTGGCATTAATGCCAGAGGGGGGTGGGGGCTGTCCTTGAGTGCCTGGGTTCTGTGGAAGACATGATGCCAGACTCAACCTCATGAGCGCCACAGACATCACTCCCTAGTATGCGGGGACTTCAACAGCAAGCAAGATGGTGGTAGGTTAAGTCAGCCATTTTGAAAACTCTCCTCAGAGGCCACAAACAGCAGCAGGGATTTTCAGCCAGGGTTATTTCCTGTCCTAGACTCTTTCATAGCCTCCTGCTTAGGATGCTGACAGAACTAGGTATTCCCCACCCCCACAAAAACAAAAAACTCCAACTTAGTTCTAACCCTATAGGAGAGGCCTGATCTACCAACCATCATCACCACCACCACAGCCCCCTTGGTGCAGAGATACAGGAGGGGGAGGGGGACAAAAAGAGGGAAAACAGAGGCTCTTCCGCAGGAACTATTCTTCTCAGCCGTGTCCCTGTCCTTCCCAGGCAGCCTGTCTCCCTTTACATTCTAAAACAGCTCCAAGAGCCCAGTAATATTGGTCACACGCTGCATTTGAACTTTAACTTTCATTTCACTATATTCACTTGCCTTGCTAAGATGGTGAGGAGGGAGGGGGTAACGTTTTCCCTGGATGTTCTTCAGGGAGAAGCAGGGAACATTAATTGCTTCCTCGACCTTTAGCTGAATGGGTCCCTCTGGGTCCCCCTGCCTGCTCCTTGTAAAGGCAGCATTTCTTTGACAAGTCACCTAAGGTATCAGGGATTAATAGATGTTAGAGTACCGTGAGTCCCAGGAGCATCTCTGAAAGTTTCAGTCTTTGATATAAAAACTCGACCAGGGACTATTTACTACACCAAGCTGACATCTCTCACTCTGCACTTTCTTTTAAAGGTTAGTTGACCAGCATAATGCTGTTGTCCTAACAACCAGCAAATATAGTGGATAGCAGACGATTCCTCTTTTCACTGTCTAAAGAAAGAGCTTGTTATTTTTTTTCAGAATGACCACACCTTTACCTTTATATGAAAATAAGGTTTTGAAAGTCAGGCTGTAGTGCAGCGGGTTAAGCGCACATGGCACAAAGCACAAGGACCGGCATAAGGATCCCGGTTCGAGCCCCCGGCTCCCCACCTGCAGGGGAGTTGTTTCACAGATGGTGAAGCAGATCTGCAGGTGTCTGTCTTTCTCTCCCCCCTCTGTCTTCCCCTCCTCTCTCCATTTCTCTCTGTCCTATCCAACAACAACGACATCAATAATAACTACAACAGGGGAAACAATAAATAAAACAACAGGGGCAACAAAAATAAAACAACAAAGGAAATAAAAGGGAATAAATAATTTTTAAAAAAGAAAATAAGGTATATATATATATATATATACAGCAGGTTAAGCACACATGGTTAAGCACACATGGCACAGCGGGTTAAGCACACATGGCACAGCAGGTTAAGCACACATGGCACAGCCGGTTAAGCACACATGGCACAAAGCACAAGAGCCCAGGTAAGGATCCCAGTTTGAGCCCCTGACTCCCCACCCGCAGGGGGGTCGCTTTGCAAGCGGTAAAGCAGGTCTGCAGGTGTCTATCTTTCTCTCCTCCTCTCTGTCTTCCCCTCCTCTCTCCATTTCTCTCTTACTTATACAACAACAACAACAGCAGCTGTAACAACTACAACAAGGACAACAAAATGGAAAAAAACAGCCTCCAGGAGCAGTTGATTTGTACGGAGCCCAGCAATAACCCTGGAGGCAAAAAAGGAAAAAACAAAAAACAGTTACTTAAAACCAGTTATCTAGGTTGACAATTTATCCTATGGAAAACAGTACTCCAGGGGGTCAGGCTGTGGCACACCTGGTTAAGCACACATAGTGCTAAGTGCAAGGACTGGCCCCCCACCCCCCGCAAAGATCCGGGTTCAGGCCCCTACTCACCACCTGTAGGGGGCGACCCTTCATTTCCACCCATATTCTAGCCTTGTGAATCTGACAGTCAGCTATAACTAAATCTACGTAACATAAGATGTAACTAAATCCTTAAATAACTAAAACTGGATGACGCTACACGAAAATGTTGAATCTCGGCTTCCCTACATATAGCAAAAGCTTCTCATTTCTGCACCTTTAGATAAAAGCTGCCTATTATAACCTTAAGATACTGTTCTATTAATGAATTGAAAATTGAATGGTAACTATTAGGACAGGTTGTAAACAACACACAATCAAGACAGTCTTACAATTAAATTGCTGTCTTGGAGTTACCAATGTTAAGCTTTCTGATATATATATACTTAACAACATTTCCCTGCTATCAAACCTTTGCTGCTGTGAACAAAATCTACTAGGCGCTCTTGTTCCCCTGAGAATTAAAAGGGGTTTTCAAATAGGAAGTGAAAAATTAGCGAGATTCTGCTACATGATGATGATTTTCTTTTCTTTTTTTAAATTGTTTTTATTATTTTTATTTATTGGATAGAGACAGCCAGAAATTGAGAGGAAGGGGAGACAGAGAGAGACACCTGCAGCCCTGCCTCACCACTCATGAAACTTTCCCCCTACAAATGGGGACCGGGGACTTGAACCTGGGTCCTTGCACATTGTAACATGTGCATTCAACCAGGTGCACCATGCTGCTGATTTTCTTAAGAGGAAACTTAAACAGTGAATTGACTTCCCATGCCAGGCTGCAGTAAACCTTCCAAACTAGGGGTCCTTTCTCCATGCTTTCCGTTAACACTTGTGAGGTCAACAACAACAATAACTGGAAGGGTCAGAGCCCAGGTATCCATCCTCAAGAGGGTCAGCAACAGCTCTCACAAGTGAATTTCATCTTTCATGGTTGGACTGATAGCAAAATTGCAACTACAAACCCCTCCCCCCGATGAGAGAGCTGCAGGACTAGTCAAAGAGGCATGCCACGTGCTCCTGAGAAATACCTAGAGGCTGAAAAGAAAAAAAAAAAAAAAGGTATTTTCAGGACTGGAGAGACCAGTCACTGTGTACAATGCTTGCCTTACTGTGCACATGGTCAGGGTTCAAGCCCCAGCGCCATAAGGAAGGTGCTATAACACCAGAAGAAGCTCTGATACTGTTTCTCTCTCTCTCTCTCTCTCTCTCTCTCCTTCCCTCCCTCCCTCCTTCTCCCTATTCCTCTCCCTCTCCCTCTCTTTCCCTCTCTCTCTTTCTTCCCTCTCTCTGCTATTCTCTCCATATCTCTCTTTTCTTAGGCTTTTCTTTTATTTATTATTGGATAGAGACAAAGAGAAATTGAGATGGGGAAGGGAAGATAGAAAGGGAGGGAGAGGGAGTTGGGCGGTAACGCAGTGGGTTAAGCACATGTGGCACAAAGTGCAAGGACCGGTGTGAGGATCCTGGTTGGAGCCCCCGGCACCCCACCTGCAGGGGAGTCACTTCACAGGCACTGAAGCAGGTCTGCAGGTGTCTGTCTTTCTCTCCCCCTCTGTCTTTCCCTCCTCTCTCCATTTCTCTCTGTCCTATCCAATAACAACAGCAATAATAACTATAACAATAAAACAACAAGGGCAACAAAAGGGGATAAATAAATAAACACATATTTTTAAATATTTTTTAAAAAGGGAGAGAGATAGAGAGACACCTGCAGCCCTGCTTGACCACTCATGAAGCTTTCCCCCTGCAGGTGGGGACCAGGGGCTTGAACCTGGGTCTTTATGCACTCTGATGTGTGCACTTAACCAGGTGTATCACCACCTGGACCCTTTCCCTTTCTCCCTTTCTCTCTCTCTCCTCTCTCTCTCTCTCTCTCTCTCTCTCTCTCTCTCTCTCTCTCCTTTTTTACTTCCAGGATTATCACTGGGGCTTAGTGCCTGCACTAGGAATCCACTGCTCCTGACGACCATGTCTTTTTTTTTTTTAATTGGATAGGACAGAGAAATTGAGAGAGAGTGGGAAGACAGAGGCAAGGAAGCAGACACCTGTAGACCTGCTTCACTGCTTGTGAACTGAGCATCCTGCAGGTGGGGAGTCAGGGGCTCGAACCTGGATCCTTGTATGTCCTTGCACTTCATACTATGTGCATTTAACCCGGTGCACCTAACCAGCGCAACACCGCCCAACACCCGCTCCCCATCTCTCTATCTAAACAAAAGTGACCCGTGAGCAGTGAAGTCACACATCAGTGAGGCCCTCACTCCACAAAAAGAAAAGAGAGAGATTATTTCTGGGTGAGGGAATGATCACAAGTGAAGTTGAAGGAAAAGAATTCTGGGAACCTCCCAAGGTCAAACTCTGGGGCTCTTAGGTTGAAACAAATTCCTGAAATGATCCCAAGATTTCTTGACTAGAAAGTTTCCATTCCAGAAGGCACAGAGGCCGTAACTTTGACCAGGAAGGTCAGAGGGCACTCTGTTCATAGATAAAAGAATGCCCTCTTGGGAGTTGGGCGGTAGCCCAGCGGATTAAGTGCAGGTGGCGCAAAGTGCAACGACCAGCGTAAGGATCCCGGTTTGAGCCCCCGGCTCCCCACCTGCAGGGGAGTCATTTCACAGGCGGTGAAGCAGGTCTGCAGGTGTCTATCTTTCTCACCCCTCTCTGTCTTCCCCTCCTCTCTCCATTTCTCTCTGTCCTATCCAATAACAACGGCAATAAGAATAACTACAACAACAATGAAAAACAACAAGGGAAAAAGAAAGAAAGAAATAAAGAAAGAAATAAAGAAAGGAAGGAAGGAAGGAAGGAAGGGAGGAAGAAAGAATACCCTCTTTTACCGAGACTCTTCAGAATGATGGAGGACAAAGTAAAAGAACCAAAGCTGTTCTTCAGAGCCTGCTGCTGGGGCCACAGTGAGGACAGCTATGTGGACAAATGTCAGTGACAGGTGCTAAGTGCCAGCAGAGAAAGATTTCTAAAGTGCTATGGGAGCCCCGCTGGTGGATGACATCGGAGAAGTGTTACAACGAGGAGATATTTGCAGAATGAGGAAAGCTGCCAGGCAGAGAAGGGTAAACAAGGTCAAGGAAGCTAAGACCTCTCCCCAGGGCCAGGAGATGGACTCGAACACAGACCAGCAGGGAGCCGGAGGGGTGATGGGCTCCGGGGAAACTAAGCCGCAGCCAGAGTGCCCAGAGATGGGTGATTGGACAAAGGAGTTCTGGGATACAGAGTCTATGCGGCGCGACTCTGCAGTCAGAAACAAAGACGGCGTACCACTGGCACAGAATGAATGGAACTGGAGGTAAGACTGTGGCAGGTGAGGTCAGGAAAGCGGTGAAAGACAACTACCAGGTGGTTTTGCACATATGTGGAATATAAGTGGTCAAAGCACATGAACTTGCAAAAAAATAAATGAAGAAACGTGTCTCTTGGACACTGAGAGAACCAAGCTGGTTAGGGGAGGTCAGCGGTGCGGCGGACATAGAGAAGGGTATAGCACCTTGTAGAGCTGTGCAGGTGCTCCTGCCGTCTTCTACTTATGTAAAATGCTGTTAAGTCACTGATCAAAAGTGATTTTAAAATGCAAAGAAGCCGGGCCCGGGTGGTGGCACACTTGGTTGAGCGCACATGTTCCACTGTGCAAGGAGCCAGGTTCAAGTCCCCAGTCCCCACCTACAGGGGGGAAAGCTTCACAAGTGGTGAAGCAGGGCTGCAGGTGTCTCTCTGTCTCTCTCCCTCTCTGTCACCCTCTTCCCTCTTGATTACTGGCTGCCTCTATCCAATCAATAAATAAAGATTTTTTTTTTTTTTTTAAATGAAAAGAAGCCTAGAAAGGAAGGTGGAGATCAGACTTATAAGCAACACTAGCCTTTGTCCTTGAGGGTATGGAGCAGTTAATAGAGACTGTGAGAGCAGGGACTAGCCAGGTCAGACTTGATATTTAAGAACTTGGGCCTAACAGAAGGGAAAACACAAAGCAGAAACTGGACTTTGGTGTTTTGCACCAAAGTAAAAGACAGAGTCTTTTACTTTACTTTTTTGGGGGAAAGAGTTCAGGTCCTGGAACATGATGGTGGAGGAGGACCTGGGTCGGGGGTTAGAGTGTTGTGTGGAAAACTGAGAAATGTTACACATGGACCAACTACTGTATTTTACTCTCGACTGTAAGCCATTAATCCCCCCCCCCAGTAAAAGAAAAAAAAAATAGGGAATGACATCTGAAAAAACAACTTGGGCCTGAAAGATAGCTCAAAGTCACTGATTATCAGAGAAATGCAAACAAAGACAATGACAGACCTACCACTCCACTCCCTTGAGAATGTCATACGTTAGAAGGAAAAATGACAACAAATATCGGGGAGAATGCGGGGGAAACAGGACACTTCCGCACTGCTGGTGACAATGTAAACTGGTCCCGCCCCTGGAGAAAACAGGCTACAGATTTCTCAGAACACTAGAAATGGAGTTACCCTATGACCCAGAAATGTCTCTCCTGAGGATTTGTCAAGAGTAAATAAACAACAACAAAACCACCTAATAAAAGACATCTGTGTACACCTATGTTCACAGCAGCATAGTTTGTAATCACCAAAATCTGGAAGCAACACAGATGTCCAACAATAGATGAGTGGCTAAAAAAACTCATTATATATGTGATGGAATACTACTCAGCTGTTAAAAATAACCAAGTCATATCTCCTTTGTACATCACCTTGAATAGAACTTAAGGGCATCATGTTAAGTGAAAAAAGCCAAAAAGAGAAGAACAAATTATCTCACTTAGAAGCAGAATTTAATAAGCAGGAACAGAGAGAGCAAATACAAAGTGAACTGTGGACTTAACACAGTGTATTGCATCAACACAAAGGTCTCTGGGGAAGGAGGGAAAGAGAGGGGCAGAAGAGAATTTGGGGGTCCTGGTGCATAATGAAATTATACCCATGTGTCAGTGATGACACTGGAAATCATTAACCACCTCAATAAAAATGAAAAAATAAAAATTAAAAAAGGACTTAGTTGTCACCTAAGGCTCTTCCCACCCACCAATGTGCTCCAGACTTCCTTGTCAGAGGAGTGAAGCCTCTTGTCAGAGACTGAAGTATCCCTGCCTCTAGTTTTTTTTAAATATAATTTTTTAAAAAATTTATTGTCTTTATTTATTGGATGGACAGTCAGAAATCAAGAGGGAAGGAGGTGACAGAGAGGGAGAGACACAGAGAGACCCCTGCAGCCCTGCTTTACCACTCACAAAGCTTTCCCCCTGCGGGTAGAGACTGGGGGCTCGAACACAGGTCCTTATGCATTATAATACAAGTGCTCAGCCAGGTGCGCCACCACTCGACCCCTAAAAAAATATTTTTATTTATTTATTATTGGATAGAGACAGGGAGAAATTGAGAGGGGAGGGGAGATAGAGAGGGAGAGAGACAGAGAGATACCTGCAGCCCTGCTTCACCACTTGGGAAGCTCTCCCCCTCAGGTGGGGACCAGGGGCTTGAACCTGCATCATTGTGCACTGTGGTGTGTGCACTTAACCAGGTGCACCACCTGCTTAACCACCAACTGCCCCTCCCCTTGCCTCTAGTCTTTCCTTCATCCTCCACAAATACCCCCCCACAGAAGAAAGAAAGAAAGAAAGAAAGAAAGAAAGAAAGAAAGAAAGAAAGAAAGAAAGAAAGAAAGAGAGGGAGGGAGGAAGGAAGAGAAAGGAGAAAGGAAGGAAGGAGGGAGGGAAGGGAGGGAGGAAGGAAGAAAAGAAAGACCTCTCCTGTCTTCTGCACGTTGCCATATTACTGCGGCGCGGGAAAGTACTGGGGTGTCAGGTCAGCCCGTGGAGGGACAGAGCTGAGAGACACAGAGCCTGGCCCAGGCTAGACCTGCTCCCAGGCAACAGACCCGAGCTCTGGGTGCTCCCCAAACAGAGAGGCACCCTGCAGCTCGGTAACACATTGCTCCGCGTGCTAACAACGAGAAGAATGGCTGCTGGCAAAAAGTGAGCTCACTAAGATGTCTGGAGGAGCTTGGGTGGGTGAGGTTTCAGGCAGCTGAAATAATAAGGAAGCATCCAAGCCATCTCCAGAAGAACCGTTAGCATCCACTGCGCACTCAGCGTGAATCCGTGTGCGTCTAAGCGGCCCACGTGTACTGGCGTGAAAACAGGGGAACCAGGCAAGGGGGGGTCGCACCATCCTTTCCAAGTACAAGATGTTAAGAATAAAAGAGTTATGACAGCAGAAGTCACTGCACTTGAGAACTGAGTGTTCCTTCACTTAGTAAATGGAAAAAAAAAAATCTTTGTAAGCAAATGCCATCTGACTCTGCTTCTGTCACTCACCCCTAATCCCTGAGCGCTGTGGATATATTTTCTAAAGCTCGAAATTGGCTGTCCAGGTCACTCTGGGGTGTATTGATTCATGGCGCAGAACATTTCAAGACTCGTTCTGTTTCCACTCTACCTGGAACTTCCTCCTGTTTCCTTTGTGACTGGCCCCGACGATCGTGAGCACAGCTGAAACCAAGTGTTTGTGACTCGTGGTCATGAACCGCGCCAGAATTACATGCTCATTCGAATCATCTGGAGGGCTGGGTCTGATGTGTGACTGCAAATGTAAATGCTGAGGTTTGCGAAACTCGCTACAGTAGAATTGCTTGAGTTTCAGCCACATGAGCTGCCTGGCTGCCAGCACTGGGCAGATACCCAGCTCTCTTGGCTTAAAAGATAAGCTCACCCAGGTAGAGGCCACCTGGCATGCCTAAAAAAAAAATAAAATAAATAAAAAAAGGAAAGGAAGAAGAGGAAGGGGAAAAAGACCACAGTCTTTAGAAAAACATTCATAGCATGTACAGAAAGGAAAGGGAGAGAGAAGCCAAGATGATTCCATTTGTGCCCCTAGGCTATATTCCCTCTCATCTTGGCCGGGTGTGTGTGTGTGTGTGTGTGTGTGTGTGTGTGTGTGTGTGTGTGTGTGTGTGCGTGTGTGTGCGTGTTTGGGACCAGCAACACCGCACACAGGTAGTGCACAGGAGTTGTGGTTGAGAGGTCCCAGGTTCAATCCCCAGCACCAGCAATAGCCAAAGCTGAATGATGGTCAGAAGAAGAAAAAGAAGGAAGAGAAAAGGGAAGATGGAGGAGGAGGAGGAGGAGGGGAGGAGGAGGAGGAGGAGAGCAGAGGGGAGTGGGGAGGAGAGGGCAAGGAAGGCTGGAGACCTGGCAGGAAGCACAGTGGTGCAGTGTATAGTGTTGAAATTTGAAGCATGAGGTCCTGAGTTTGATCCCCAATATCTCATGTACGAGAGTGATAGTCTGGTTCTTGTTCTCTCTGTCTCTCTGTCTCTCTCTATCTGTCTGTCTGTCTCTCTCTCTCCTTTCCTCTCCCATTAATATGTATATCTGCACACTTTATCTCAAGATAATGGGGACAGTTTCACTTTGTAATTTACACACACACAAAAAAAAAATCACACTTGCTATTTAAGACAATGTGGAAAGGGTAGGTCAGTTTCAAACATTTACACTAGTAGAAAACTTTAATTCTCCTTCCAGATTAGATCAGATCAGATTAATGTACCTGCCTGGAATTGCAGCATCAGAAGGGCAATGAGCACAGATGTTTTATACTCAAACCTCTCCATTCCTTCTGAGCATGAACTTAAACATCTAGTTTTCCATAAATTGACTTTTATCTCTCTTCCCATTGTCTTATCTTAAATAAAATAACACAGAGCTGGCATAAATGCCTTGAGTGGACAGCACATGGGAATAAAATTGGTTCCACTCTTACTGATTAAAAACACTCCATAAGCATCCAATAGCACAGCTATATACAAGATACTGGATACTGTACAGCAAACCCTAACAAAAGGACTTTTCAAAGTTAACCCAATTATCAAATAATGTGATGATAACATTAACTATCGATTGTCTTTTTGAACCCTAAGACAGCAGGAACCTCACATCTCCAATATAGAGCCCCTACTTCCCCCAGTCCTGGAACCCTTGGATAGGGCCCACTTTCCCGTATGCGTCTCCCAATCCATACCAAATAATATTGCATCCGCCAATCACAACCTAACCAACGCAACGATTGCCACCTCAACATGCTTCACTTCAGACTGTGTCCAGAGACTTCACATGTAGAATGACAACCCTTCAGCTTCATTACTCGGGTTCCAGATGCCATCAGGATGCTGGCCAGGCTTCCCTGGATTGAAGACCCCACCAATGTGTCCTGGAGCTCAGCTTCCCCAGAGACACACCCTACTAGGGAAAGAGAGAGGCAGACTGGGAGTATGGACCGACCAGTCAACGCCCATGTTCAGCGGGGAAGCAATTACAGAAGCCAGACCTTCTACCTTCTGCAACCCTCAATGACCCTGGGTCCATGCTCCCACAGGGAGAGAGAATGGGAAAGCTATCAGGGGAGGGGGTGGGATATGGAGAATGGGTGGTGGGAATTGTGTGGAGTTGTACCCCTCCTACCTTATGGTTTTGTTAATTAATTCTTTCTTAAATAAAATAAATAAATAAATAAAATTAAAACACTCCATATACTTGGAGAGTCTAACTATTGTCAAAACTATCTCTATGATACCACAAAAGCAAAAGACGTTAGGCATTATCAGAGAGAGTTAAAGACTAGCAAACAAACGAGAAGATAGCATTAGCACATACTGCAAAGCCAAGTTCTCATACTGTTAATTGCTTCTCTTCTTAGAATTGGTCAAACGACATAAGAAACACGAAGTGATTTACCTTGTGGAGCTTCTTGATTCATTAAGGAAGGAACAAACATTTGGCTGTAGCAGGATGCTTTCTTGATCATTCTTGAAAACTGGGCAAATAATACATTAAAATAACAAAGGAGAATAATGAATTTGAGGTGCCTAGCAAGTGCTTTTCTGTTTTGCCTAGTAAAGTTTAGCTTCAAATACAGCACAGGAAAAATAAAAACATTAGATCATATACCAATGAATCAAAATTTAAGAAAACCATGGAAACAGAATCTGCCCAGTCCAGCTGAAATTTAGACAAAGGCTTCAGATTAAGAAATTGTAAGAGGGCTGAAGAGCTAGCACAGCAGCAGTGCACAGGACCTGCAGGCAAGAGGTCCCAGGTTCAATCCCCAGCACCACCAATAGCCAGAGCTGAGTGATCACAAAGGCAGCATCTTTATATTCAATAAGAAGAGAAACCAGGTGGTGGTGCACCTGGTTAAGTGCACACATTACAACGCACAAGGACCCAGGTTCAAGCCCCTGGGGTCCCCACCTGCAGGGGGAAAGCTTCACAAGTGGTGAAGCAGGGCTGTAGGTGTCTGTCTGTCTCTTTCCCTCTGTCCCTCTCAATTTCTCTCTGTCTCTATCCAATAATAAAGACATTTTTTAAAAATTTAAAGATGCCAGACCTTCCACCCTCTGCAACCCACAACGACCCTGGATCCATACTCCCAGAGAGATAGAGAATGGGAAGGCTATCAGGGGAGGGGGTGGGATATAGAGATCGGGTTATGGGAATTGTGCAGAATTGTACCCCTCTTATTCTATGGTTTTTTTAATGTCTCCTTTCTTAAATTAAAAAAAAATTTAGGGAGTCGGGCAGTAGCACAGCGGGTTAAGCGCAGGTGGTGCCAAACACAAGGACTGGCGAAAGGATCCCGGTTTGAGCCCCCGGCTCCCCACCTGCAGGGGAGTCGCTTCACAGGCGGTGAAGCAGGTCTGCAGGTGTCTATCTCTCTCTCTTCTCTGTCTTCCTCTCCTCTCTCCATTTCTCTCTGTCCTATCCAACAACAATGACATCGACAATAACTACAACAACAACAACAAAAAAAAACAAGGGCAACAAAAGGGAAAAAAAATTTAAAGATGGCAGCATTAAAATTGAAGAGGTGATTAAAACCTTGGGGAAACGGGGGTTTTCCTGCACCATATTAAGAACCATAGTCCCAGGCAGAAATAAATATAGTTTCTGGGGTCAGCAAGATAGCTCACCTGGGAGGATGCCTGCTTTACCAAGTGCACAGCCCAGAATGGAGCCCCCAGTACTATAGCTTCAGCACTGTAGTCTCTCTTTCCCCCCCTCTCTCTTTTTCTGCCTCTCCATCTGAGTTAGCCCAGAGCAGTGAAGCTCTACTGATGACAGAAATACGTAATAAAGCTTTCAACATGGCAACAGATGTCAAGTTCGTGAGTCCTCACCACAACGTCATGAACACACAGCCAATGTCTGCAGCTGAGTGGTTCTTTTTGATATTTTTATTATTATCTTTATTTATTTATTGGATAGAGACAATCAGAAATTGAGAGAATAGCAAGATAAAGAGGGGGAGAAAAAGAGAGAGGGAGAGGAGACCTGCAGCCCTCCTTCACCCCTTGTGAAACTGTCCCCACTGCAGGTGGGGTCCAGGGGCTCGAACCTGGGTCCTTGTCCACTGTAATGTGTGTGCTCGACCAGGTGCGCCACCACACCAACCCCACTGAGTGGTCTTTCGAGTAGCTTCTCCCTTAGAGAATCTCTACCATCCCAACCAATGCATGCAAATGCTGAGTATTTTAAAAGTCTTAACTAGAGAGCCTGTAATATGAATATGTTTAAGCTGTTCAGGTTTGAAAAGCAAACAAAAATGATGTTTGTTCCATCTCCGTCTGGGATCAGAGAATAAGCCCCACGACATCACCTATTTCTACAGTGCTCCTCTTCTGAGGCTCCCCAGAGCCCTTCAGACTCACCCCATTTTTATCTGTACGGCCTGCCTCAGCACGTCAGATGATAAATGGCATATCTGATAGCTGGCCAGCGAGAAAAGTTCAAGGTCGCATGCTGAGTCTGGGCTGAACAACAGTAAAAGTCACCTCACACTACCTAGTGGCCAATCCCAGTTTAGTGTCTCTGCTAGCAGAGAAAGGAAGCACCTGCTTTTCAAAGCTCTTGTGGACACTGGCTGCAGGTGGAGCTCAGACCTACCTAGAGGAGTTTCTGGAAGGAAAAGAGACGTCCCACCACTTGGGCTTTGCTGCAGGGGGACCCGGATGGTGCCTGAGGTGCCCGCACTGGACCTGTGGTCGTCACTACTGTACCAGTTGGCAGGGAGCTGGGGATCCTGACAGCTGCAGCTTCAGAGCTCCGTGTCCTGAGCGCAGGGGCTGCAGTGAGTCCACAGGCGTCCCTGGACAGAGCCAGGGCAGTGGGTGGCTCAGAACCACCCCTGCAGGCAAGGGTTGATGGCTGGATGATGCTGCCCCCGCCTCGGCAGCCAGGCCAAGCGTCATTTAAGCCTGTGTGGCTGTGACGTCCTGTGAGGACGGAGGCCACGCATTCACTTGTGTCATCTGTCTAGGTGTGAAAGTCATTTTTAGTCTCAGCCAGCCACAACAGAGTGGAGGGAGGTGGTGTGGGCAGCCGTGCTCTGGGCCTGGGGAATTCCATCAGCACCTTCTATCTTCCTGCAGGGCATGAATGAGAAAGCTGGAAGGCGTGCTCCCTGAACATCGGTGCATGTGGCGACTGCAGAAGCCCCTCCTGACTCTGACATGTCCTTTTTTTTTTTTTTTTCTTCCAACCAGGATTTCATATAGCACCAATTCATTTGTTTAGATTTATTTTAATGAGAGAGAGAGAGAGAGACACAGAGAGAAAGACAGAGACTGGGACACTGCTCAGCTGTTGCTAGGGATTGAACCCAGATCTCCTCAGAGCCTCAGGCAAGATAGTCCTTTGCATAACCATTATGCTATCTCCTCAGCCCGTCACCATTTCACTGCTCCCAATGTGACTTTTTCTCAGATGGAGACAGACAAGGAGAAACACCCCTCCTGAAGCTTCGTTTTTCTTTCTACTATACTTTATAGGACAGAGAGAAATTGAGAGAGGAGGGGAGATGAGGAGAGAAAGAGAGACACCTGCAGACCCGCTTCCCTGCAGGTGGAGAGGAGGGGCTCGAACCCGGGTCCTGTGCACTTAACTGGCTGTGCCATCAGCCAGGCCCCAAGCTTCTCCATTGCATGATTCTCCCATGGGGTGGCTGAGAGCTTGAACCCCAGTCCTTGCACAAGGCAAAGTATGCATCCTACCACATGGCCCCTGGAACTGTCTTTAACGGGCTATCATAACAAAATCAGATGTTATAAAGTGGAATAAGCATAGATGGGTGGATATAGGTCCAAAGAAAGACTTCTTGTGTCACGGTGTATACAAACCAATTGAGGGTCCTGTTAATATCAAGGTCATGTCGACCTCTGTGAGAAAGACCAGAGGCCAAAGAGGCAGATTTTACTCATCCTTGTCAGTATTTCACCTGTAGTTACATTTATTGCACGTGTGATATATATTTCTATGATATTCATATATAGATATTTATTTCAGATAAGGTTTCTTGGCTTTCTCATATGACAGGGATGTAAAAGGCACAGAGTGGAGTATTTGTGGAATGAGGAAAATAAAAACATTCTGGAACCTGTGAAATCCAAAACAAGGGACATTATGATTCATAGGCAGAAAATGATCTCTCTTCTGGGTCCATGTTTTAAAAAGCAAAAACAATGCTCCATTTGGCAAATTCAAAAAAAAAAATCACCCGCCTTTTCCAAGGATTATCCGTTCACCACTGGATTTATTAGGATGCATTGGATCGACCTTCCCGTGGTGCATCTCGTGAGTACCCATTCATTGGGGAAACTGACGATCCTTCCTAGCCGACGGCAAACGCTAGAAGAAGAAACTGGATTTATTAAGTGATAGAACCCCTGTACCAATAACTGAAGCCAACCTGACAACGATGGCTATTTCATGTTATATGGAAGTGTTTGAGAATACAGAAATCTGCCTCCAGCTTGAAGCAGATTCTCTCTCTCTCTCTCTCTCTCTCTCTCTCTCACACACACACACACACACACACACACCTGTTAGAAGTCATCAGCTCTCTAGAGGCAGCCAAGAGTCCTGTACTTTTGCTGATGAGTAGTGTGAGGAGGCTTAGAAGCCAGAGGGCAAAGTGGAGGGGAGCCAGCAAGGCTTCCAGCAATCTCAGAGGTCACAGCAATGGAGACAGAGGGACAGTGTTTGGTGCTGACAAGGCAACTAGGAACTGCCGAGTGGGAGGGGAGGTGACTGGCTCAACAGAGGGGATGTTTGTGAACCTGAGGCCCGGGGCTTGATCCCAGGCACCACTACTTCTACTTAGGGTAGAGCATCACCTATAATTGAGTAGGGCTCTAGTCTCCTCTCTCACTGTTTTTTTTTTTAGATTGGTATTGATTTATTGCAAACATACTAAATGGATAATATGGCTGAAACAGTTTATATAGCTTACAGTGAATAAGACAAGCAAAGAGTCTGGCCCGCAAGCCGCTCACAGTCTAGTAGGAGAGAAGCAAAAATAATACATGTAAATGTAGTAAGCCACATATTAAAAGACATACAGTGGGGGGTCAGGCAGTAGTGCAAGTGGCACAAAGCGCAAGGACCGGCGTAATGATCCTGGTTCGAGCCCCCGGCTCCCCACCTGCAAGGGAGTCGCTTCACAGGCACTGAAGCAGGTCTGCAGGTGTCTATCTTTCTCTCCCCCTGTCTTCCCCTCCTCTCTTCATTTCTCTCTGTCCTATCCAACAACGAACGACATCAACAACAATAATAATAATAGCCACAACAAGGCTACAACACAAAGGGCAACAAAAGGGGGGAAAATGGCCTCCAGGAGCAGTGGATTCATGGTGCAGGCACTGAGCCCCAGCAATAACCCTGGAGGCAAAAGAAAATAAGTATTAAAATTAAAAAAAAAGACACACAATGAAAATAAACAAGTAGGCAAACCCATCAAAAATCATGAATGTGATGGAGAGAGACTGGGACTCCAGTGGTTGGAGAGAGGGATGATAGCATAGAGTTGGAAGGGTATGAAACTGAATCCCTAAAAATAAGCAATTTTGTAAAACGCCCATTTAATTTTTAAAAATTTAGGGGGCTAGGCCTCGTTAAGCTCACACTACAGTGTGCATCTCACTGTTGTTTGTTTTTAATATGTTTATTTTCCTTCAGTTGCTGGGGTTTGATGCCCACACTAGACTCCACCTTTCTGGCAGCCTTTTTTTTTCCCCCTTTTTCATTCGCTAGGACAGAGGGAAATTGAGAAGGGAGGGGGGTGATAGAGAAGAGAGATAGACACCTACAGACTTGCTTCACCACTTGTGAAGTGACTCCCCGGCAGGTGGGGAGTGGTATCTCAAACCCGGGTCCTTGTGCATGGTATGATGTGTGCTTAACCAGGTGGACTACCGCCCAGCCCGCTATAGACTTATTTAAGTTTAGAGAGAAATCGAGAACAGGGGAGACAGACTGGTGTTGGATAGATGGGTGGGGATCTGAAGCTGTTTCACCATTAGTGAAGCTCCCCCCTCCCCATGTGGGGACTGAAAGCTTGAAGCTGAGTCCTTGCACATGGCTGCCGGATTAGCTTCGCGGGCGGGAGACAGAGACGACCAGAGACTCATGGCTGAGCTGAGAACGCAGTTCAATCTTTATTCACAAGTGGGGATGTAGTTCAAAAACTAATCTCTTCTAATCACAACACAGTTCTGTCCTGCATCTCTCTCCTCCAGTGAGAGTCAGGAACCAAGGAGCTATGTACCATAGGGGGCAGGGAGAGGAAAGAAGCAGGAACCAGTGAGGACTAAACCAAATTGCCCAGAGGCGGAGGGGAGACCAAACCAATATCCCGGAGGCAGGAGAGACCAAACCAATATCCCAGCCAACAGTGGACGTGCAAACAGAACACATCGCAAGCAACACAAGCGAACCCAACGTGATGATAAAATCAGGCTTCGCAAGCAGAATCCAGAAGCATACCAACACATGGCAACATGTGTGCTCAACCAGGTGTACCACCACCCAGCCTCCTATCTAGTCTACTGTCATAAAATGGAGAGAGAGAGAGAGAGAGAGAGAGAGAGAGAGAGAACCTGGCTTTTGCTTAATGCCCCTGGAAGGCCACATTTCAGGAACAGGAAAATTAAAAATCAGTGTTTTACAAAGACCAGTCACGCTTGAATCACTAGATCTTCAGAGAACTCTTCCACTAGGGTCCAGGTGATGGTGCACATGGTTGAGCTCACATGTGCCAGGACTCAGGTTCAAACCCCCAGATCCCACATGCAAGGAGAAAGCTTCATGAGTGGTGAAGCAGGACTGCAGGTGTCTCTCTCTCTCCCTCCCCCCTCTTATCTCCCCCTTCATCTCAATTTCTGTCTCTATCCAAAATAAAAAATACTGAAAGAAAACAAACACTGAAACACTGAAAAGAAAAACACTGAAAGAAAAACAAAACAAAACAAAACACCCGTGCTACCTGCCATAGTCAGTACCTTCTGGAATTCTCTATGGGGGAACACCCACACCTGCATCCTTATACACAACACTGGGCTCGCTGTCTACGTTGCCAGTCAGATCAAACTGACAACAGCACCACAGCCACAGGAACCCAGGGTGGAGGTGTCTAGCAGACTTTAAAATAATAGATTAAGATGACCCACCTCCTCCCCCCCAAAAAAGAGGCAGTAATTATACCAGAGAACTGAGATCTATAAAAATGAGTCAGAACAGAACTCGAAATACAGCCAACTTATTCAATGGTGAGTTTAATAACAATTACATAAAGAGTAATGAGTGAAAAATACTTTCCTAGAAAAACTGTATGACTCGCCTCTTAAAACAAGTCATGGGCAGAGCAACTTGCCCTGAGTAACTATAAATCTGTGATACAGCTGTTTATTTTCAACAGGAAACCCGTTTAGTAAATAGTAAAATAACTAATGCCCAGTAAAAAGATTTGAGTGCATTCCATATTTTTCTACGAAATAGAATTTGGGGGGGGGGGGGATCAGTTGTCTTTTTTTTTCTTCTTCTTCAAGATTTATCAACGAGGGAAAGACAAGCACAGCACCGCTGTGGCACATATGGCGCTGAGGATGCCCTGAATCTTGCAAGTCCAGTGCTCTAACCACTGGACCACCTCCCAGGCCATTAAATGTGTTTCTGCTGCTTCTATTGGATTCTTTATTCCTTTTAGGTGGATTGTAAGAAAGACAGGGGGGCCCAGGCAGTGGCACACCTGGTTAAGTGACATAGTACTAAATGCTGGGACCCAAGCAAGGATGTGGGTTCGAGGCTCCAGTTGCCCACCTACAAAGGGGACACTTCACAAGCAGTAAAGCAGGTCTGAAGGTGTCTTTCTCTCTCCCTTTCTATCTCTCTCTCCTCTCTTAATTTCTGTCCTAGCCACTAAAATAAGGAAGAAAAAAAAAATACTACCAGGAGCAGTGGATTCGTAGCCCCAGTGATAACCCTGAAAACAAACAAACAAACAAAAAAGCTGGGATGAAAAGTAAATAGAAATCAAAGTCTAAAAAAAAAAAAATGGAGGGGATGCATGAGTCAGTCAGATTGTTGAAAGGAGGCTGGAGAGACAGTTATCATGTGTTCTCATGCCTGAGGTCCAGGCTACGGCCCAGCACTCATTAAAACATATCAGGCTGGAAGGTCGTGTACCCGGTTAAGTGCACATTACGATGCACAAGGATCTGGGTTCAAGCCCCCACCTGTGGGGGCAGCTTTCCAAGCAGTGACACAGTGCTGCAGGTCTCTCTCCCTATTTGCCCAGTCCTGTTTCTACCCAATAAATCAATACTGAGTAGATACAAAGATGCCATAAAAGACAAGCTTTCTGGTCCTTTTTATAGCCATGACATCATCTCCCCAGACAATAACTTGGATCCACCTGCATATCAGATTTCAGGCTCAGGGAAAAAAAAGAAAAAGGAAAAAAAATAGTATAGCCAGAGGCCCTTTGGAATATAACTAAAATATGCCTATTAGCTATCTACAAAATGGAGGACCCCTGCCCACAACTCTTCATCTGCACTATTCAAGCCTTTGGATTCATGATTGGTCAACAATTTGTTTGGCTTTGTGTGTTGACTCTCTTTTCAGCCACCAGGTTCCAGATGCTACCATGATGCCAACCAGACTTCCCTGGACAGAGGACCCCACCAATGTGTCCTAGAGCCCCAACCCACTAGGGAGAGAGAGAGGCAGACTGGGAGTATGGATCGACCTGTCGATGCCCATGTTCAGCAGGGAAGCAATTACAGAAGCCAGACCTTCCACCATCTGCATCCCACAATGACCCTGGGTCCATACTTCCAGAGGGTTAAAGAATAGGAAAGCTATCAGGGGAGGGGATGGGATACGGAGTTCCAATGGTGGGAACTGTGTGGAGTTGTAGCCCTCTTATCCTATGGCTTTGTCAATGCTTCCTTTTTATAAATACTTCAAAAAAAAGACAAGCCTGGGGAAAAGGCTACCTCTGAACATGAAGAACCTCAGTTCAGTGATTAGTAAAACTGTTCCCAGACGGCTCTCCGCTCTCACCCAACAAACTGGGTAGTTGTTAACGGTTTGTGGCCTCCTCAGCCCACTCAGGATGGCCTCCCTGAGGAAGCACACGTTGCAGCTGTGACTACCCTCTGGAAATCATCCCAGAAGTTGGCCCATTTGCACAAATGAGCAGCAGCTCCAGGCTGCCATCTTGATTTTAAGTATCTTATTTTTAACTGTGGGGGGGGGGGATTAATGGCTCACAGTAAATACAGCTGTTGGCATATGTGTAAAATTTCTGTTTTCTGCAGAACATTCTCCCACTCCCCAGCCTAGGTCCTCCTCCTCCATCAGACACCAGGACCTGGAAGCCCCTCCACCGCCAAGTCCTTTACTTTGGTGCAACACACCAAACCCAGTCCAAGTCCTGCTTTGTTCCCCCTTCCGTTCTTGTTTCTCAACTTCTATGAGTGAGATCATCCCATCTTCATCCTTCTCTTTCTAAGTTCTCTTTATTACATTTATTAGAGACAGTCAGATATCGAGAGGGAAGGGGGAGACAGAGAAGCTTCACCACTTGTGAAGCCTTTCCCACGCAGGTGGGGACTGGGGCCTTGAACTCAGGTCCTTTGTGTATTATAACATGTGCCCTCAACCAGGTGTGCCACCACCCAGGCCCCTATTCATCCTTCTCTTCTGGCTGATCTCACTTAACAGGATTCCCTCAAGCTCCATACAAGATGTGCTGAAGGTGAAGTCACCATTTTTAATAGCTGAGTAGTATTCCATTGTGTATCTAGACCACAACTTGTGCTGTTATCAACTTAGGTGAACACTGGTCTCTTTGGATGGGTGTGCTGGGTTCCTTAGGATCTATCTCCAGGAGAGGAACTGCAGGGTCATAGGGCAGATCCACTTCTAGCCTTCTGAGAGTTCTCCAGACTCTGCTCTCCACAGGGGTTGGGTCAACTGACATTCTCACCCTGCTGAGGTTTCTTAAAAGCCAAACACCCCCCCACACACACCCAGGAGCCTATACGTAGGAGAAATGAAGCCCCTCTCACTTGGATGTCCCAGTTATTTTGTCCTAATCATGGGACATGTGCTCCTCACACCCACTACAGCAGTGAGGGTCCCTTTTCAGGGACCACTAAGGGGGATGGAGGGGCAGAGGGAGAGGGACAGGCCCTGTGTGTGTGTGGGGGGGGGGTGCTGGGACTCTCTCTTCTTCTAGGTGGGAGGGTTAGAGGGAGGGCTGAGATTCAGCACTAGTCAGTATGAACCCTCTTTGCTTCTTTTCAACGTCATTAAGGTGCATCAGAGATCGAACAATAAAAACCCCGAAAGCTGGGAATTCAGGGACACAGTCCAGAAAAGCTGAAGGCACAAAAAATATGTGACATATTAAAATGTGTGTGTGTGTGTGTGTGTGTGTGTGTGTGTGTGTGTATGAGAAGTTTAGCATCTCTGTTAAGGAAAAAAAAAAAAAAAGCGCGTGACAAACGCCAGGCTATTTGTCATCAGCTCACACAAATTCACTGAGCAGCACTGGTCTCCCCAAGGCTAGAGACACCACTGGGGTTTCAGTCAGGTTCTCCTCCTCCTGCCTCTCGTGCCCCTCAGCCGCCCCGTTCGCTTTCCAAATACGGACCTGGCCGTCACCAACACTGCTGTGGCTTTCTCTCCATCTTCCTCGCTGGAGCTGCCGGAGCTGTCCCCCTCGCCCCTCCCGGGAGGTCGTGCCGTAACCCGCGCGGCTGCAGAGGGGGGCCCAGCTGCTGGCCCCTTCTTGCGAGTGTTCGCTGCAGAGGATGGTGCAGCATCTTCCCCTGAAGAGGCCTCGGATGACTGCGAGAGATAGGCCTCCCCCAGAAACCCGCCACACGTCTTTGTCTCTCCCTTGGAGGCCGGAAGCTTCCTTCTTTTGGGGCCTGGGGCTGCTTGCCCTGGGCTGGCTTTGCTTCTCCTCTTGGGGGCCCCTCCTTGTGCTGCGTCTAGAAGCTCCTGGTCCTCCTCCATGGCGACGGGCACTGCTCCGACTTCGCTGGTTGCCGCTTCCCTTTCTTTCCTCAGCAAACATGTCACAGCTCTGTTAAGTCTCTGGCTCCTAATACCCTTCGCATCTTGCCTGTCCTGTTGTGCTAACCTAAAGAAAGAATCGATCCGGAGCTGCGTCTGAAAAAACACGGGGAGAAAACAGCAAGTATGTCAGACGAGGAAGTAAAGCAGGATGGATGGATCCCAGAGCCCTGCCTGGCCCCTGGGTGTGCCCTACAGGAGACGCTAACTCAGCAGCTCTGAGACCAGCTCTCTCCCTAATGAATCACTGACGGCAGTCGTCCTTGGTGCGACACAAACGTCTGCGCTTCTGTCAGCTAAGTCCTTATCAGCACCTCAGATAAGAAGCCCCTCCCAGGCACCCCAAGAATATGACAGCTTTTTCAGTCACCCAATGGATCTCATTCTCTTACAGTGACACATGATAGTAGACAGTCTGTTTCCAAATCCCACTACTTTCTTCTTTCAAAAACATGAAGCCAACAGAAGGCACCTTCACAGAATTACGCACGAGGAATCAGCAGAAAAGGTTAGGGACAAGGGAGATTGCAAAATGGTTCTGCAAAAGATGTTCTGAGGTACTGAGGTCCCATGGTTCAATCCTCAGCACCACCACAAGCCAGAGCTGAGGTATCTCTCTTTCTGTGTCTCTCATTAAAATAAACATTTTAAAAGAACAAATATAGAAAGGGTCATGTTGTCAGGGAGATAGCATAATGGTTCTGTAAATGACTTATGCCTGAGGCTCTGGGGTCCCAGGTTTAATCCTTGGCACCACCTTAAGCCAAAGGTGAGCAGTGCTCTGATCAGTAAGTGATTTCTAAGAAGACATTCTTTATGAAACTGTCACATCTAGGAAAAGTCGCATGCCTAGCATGCATCAACACAGCATGGTTCAGGAAAGCTTGAAAACTAAAGCACCAACAAGGAAACGAAATGAAGTTAAATACCTTTGATGCAAATGTAATCTGATCTTCTGACATTATGAAAACTGTATTATACAGAGGGGGAAAAAAAATCTCACGCTAAAAAGTTGAGGGGAAAGTCAGATATATCCAACTTCATTTATGTTTGATAACAAATGCACCTATGCTGGAGGGGGAGACACAGCGAATCTACATGCTAACATCTGTGTTTTTAGGATAGCAGACAGATAACGGGGAATTTTATTCCGTGCGTCTTCACTTTCTGATTTTGGAGAAATAAACTTATGCCAACGTGTACAGTGAAAACAGGGGAAGTTCTACAACAAGAATTATCCAACGAGCCAGAGAAGGATCAACTGCTAGGTCTTAGTCCCGTTCTATGTGTAAGCCCGTTTCGAGCCCCAGCACCCCCTCGGGCTCTCCAAGGCATCAGGGGAAAAGTCACAGACAGTGTGGGGCAGTGCTGTGGTCTGTCTCCTTCTCTCTCTCTCTCTCTCTCTCCCTCCCCTCCTGCTGTCATAAACATGTAAGTGTGCAGCAGATAATTCTATCATTATTTTTTCCAAAATCAGAATGAATTTTCAGCTCTCTCTACCTCCATTTAAGAACAGGGAATAATGACAGACGTTAGCCCAGAAACTGGAATAATGCAAATGCAAGGCCCCCAGAAGCAAAAAAAAAAAAAGTACAAAGTAAAAAAGGGTTTATCTGAAATTCAGGAGTAGAAAGCCAACTGGTATTTCTTATCTATTAGTAGACTAAGTTTCTAATATATAGACTCATCGTACAACAGAAAAACTGTCCACCTCCGTCTAGGGATCGTGTTTCCATACTGAACTGCTCAATGCGATGGACTGGATTTGATTTTAAATATACATCTCTTGTTAAACACTCATCTTCAGTTGTCTCACTTCTGGTGAATGGCCGATTGTACGTATGCTCGAAGGACTGTCTCTGAGGGGGAAGCCAGTCTCTGGGTGAGGAGGAACGTATTCCTGGACAAAGCGAGAGAGCCAGTTAACTACGGAGAACTGAGCATCATTCAAAAGGCTCTTTTCTCCTCAAAGATCTCCCCTGCTGAGATGCTGTCGGGACTGAACACAGGCCTGGGATGATTCATCCGCACAACTGAAAACTGTTAACACTTGAAGAGCCTTTAATGATCGGGCTTGTTGTGGACTGGAGACATTCTCACTTGTTAACAAGTAAAAACCATCCTGAAAGGCTAGTACATTTAATCACTAACATGTCAGTCTTAAATGAGTAACTATACCATTTGTTTTTTCTCAAAGTCAGAATGAATCCAAAGGACAACAAAGTCCAGTCCCAAAGGTGACACTGTCAAGATGACGACAGTGCCTAGTTCTCCCTTTGTTTTTGTCTTCCTCCGGCACAAAAATGGCTTCTTGTGTGTTCTGTGTACAGGAGTCTATACAAAGCTGCCTCCCGGGGCCAGGTGGTGGCGCACCAGGTTGACCACACATGTTACCGTGCAAAAGGACCCAGGTTCGAGCCCCTGATCCCCACCTGCAGGGGGAAAGCTTCATGAGTGGTGAAGCAGGGCTCCAGGTGTCTCTCTCCCTCTCTGTCTTACCCTCCCCTCTCAATTTCTGGCTGTCTCTATCCAATAAATAAATAAAGCTGATATAAAAAAAAAAAAAAAAGAAAAGATTTTAACAAAAAGGCAAAGCTGCCTCCCAACAGTCTTCCTGAGTTGATTCTTCGCCCTGAACTTGCGGAAGGAGCCGCAACGTTTACCTGCTGCACATTTAGCTGTTTTAATACTGGGAACAGCGTCTCATCTGTCTTCGTCGTGTTCCAGCCAAAATACCGCTGGCAAAATGTGCAGGCAGTTAAGGATTACAGCCGCCTCTACCAGCAGGTGAGCTAATAATAACACAAACAAAAATGTGAGATTCCATTTCGCGTGCCTCCAAAGTGTGTCATCTTTACGAGCATCAGTGTAGTCAGAGGTTAACAACAAAAATCACTCCGACATAGCTAAGGGGTACTAGGTTCTCTGAACAGCCTCTGAGTTAAACTATATCCAACTCTTGTATTAGGAAATTTAAAAAGTGCGAACGGGGGGGGGGGGGGTTGGTCGGGCTGTAGCGCAGCAGGTTAAGCGCAGGTGGTGCGAAACTCGAGGACCGGCGTAAGGATCCCGGTTCGAGCACTCAGCTCCCCACCTGCAGGGGAGTCGCTTCACAAATGGCAAAGCAGGTCTGCAGGAGTCTATCTTTCTCCCCCTGTGTCATCCCCTTCTTTCTCCATTTCGCTCTGTCCTTTCTGGCAACAACAACATCATCAACAATAAGAACAACAATAATAATAACCACAACAATGATAAAAACAATAAGAGCAACAAAAAAAGGGAAAATAAATAAAATACTTTTTAAAAAAATGTGTGAACACACATACAAAAATAATAATGACGATGAGCCTGAAATGAAAGCAAGTTTCAAATACCACACTATTTCTCTGAGATGCAAAAAATAAATAAATAAATAACCTGTGGGCAGATTGATTCTACTGCAAACTTTTAAGCATCTATCCAAATGATTATCTGAATATTCAGAAGACACTGGTGAGGAAAAAGATCAAGACTAGCCATCTTTCCTTCCCAGATAAACAATAGTTAAGGGCGTGGCTGTGTCTATTGCTACTGACCTCAGATAAAAATCCTCTTGAGCAGCCGGGAGGACGGTTTGCCTGGCAGAGCACAACTCCAACGCCCGAGGGTCCTGGTCACTGCATGTGCCAACAGTGGCTCACTGGCTCCCCCCACCCCCCCAAGTCCCGGCTCTCGTGTGAATCTCTCTCAAATAAATCTTTAAAAAATAAAAGTCCGGGGAGTCGGGCGGTAGCACAGCGGGTTAAGCGCAGGTGGCACAAAGCACAACGACTGACCAGCTCAAGGATCCCGGTTCGAGCCCCCGGCTCCCCACCTGCAGGGGAGTCGTTTCACAGGTGGTGAAGCAGGTCTGCAGGTGTCTATCTTTCTCTCCCCCTCTCTGTCTTCCCCTCCTTCTCTCTGTCCTATCCAATGACGACGACATCATCATCAACAATAATAATAACTACAACAATGAAACAAGGGCAACAAAAGGGAATAAATAAATAAATAATATTTAAAAAATAAAAAATAAATAAAATAAAAGTCCTCTGGAAAACTAAAGTGATTGTGTACAGTACTTAAAACATGGAAGGAACCCAAGTATCTCTGCCAGACGTGATGGATGCGCCCACTGGAAAGATGTTTCGCCTTCAGAAGGCAATTCTGACGCAGCCTGCCACGTGGATGAACCCGGAACACATTCTGCCCAGGGAAGTCAGACACAGACACACACACAGACACAGACACAGACAGACACACACACACTGCTGTGTGGTCCCCTTATCTTCTGCAAGAGTCAAAATTAGAGACAGAAAACAGGACGGAGGAGGGGCCTGAGGCATTACTGCTGAAGGGGAGTGGAGTTTACCTCAAGACGGCTGGTGGTGACTGGTGCATAGGGAAGTGAGTGGATCAAAGTCACTGAGGGTCTTAAACTGGTTAATAAAGGGAGTGTGTGTGTGTGCGTGTGCGTGTGCGTGTGTGTGTGTGTGTAGCGCAGCGGGTTAAGCGCAGGTGGCGCAAAGCACAAGGACCGGAGTAAAGATCCCAATTCAAGCCCCCGGCTCCCCACCTGCAGGGGAGTCGCTTCACAGGCGGTGAAGCAGGTCTGCAGGTGTCTGTCTTTCTCTCCCCCCTCTGTCTTTCCCTCCTCTCTCCATTTCTCTGTTCTATCCAACAACAATGACATCAACAATGGTAATAATAATAACCACAACGAGGCTACGGCAACAAGGGCAACAAAAGGGGCAAAAAAATGGCCTCCAGGAGCGGTGGATTCATGGTGCAGGCACGGAGCCCAGCAATAACCCTGGAGGGAAAAAAAAAAAAAAAAAAAAAAAGATTCACAGAATCCAATCGCTGCTATGCGAATATGTTTGCAGAAGAAAAGGATATTCTCTGATCCTGCCGAGGTCGGGTCTGCCCCACAGGAAGGAGCCCTTGGAGTCGTCCACCACGGGTCTGAGGTAGGCGGCGGCCACCGCCGGGTTGGGGAAGCCGGGTGTCAGCTGCAGCTTACGCAGTTTCCTCTTCACTTTGGTGTCGTGAGGGTTAGGTCTCATCTTCTGGTTTTGTTGAGCTTCGTGCCACCACTCTCTGCAAGGCAAAGGAAGCCGGTCTTCACTGAGCAGTGAGGCCTGAGAGCTGATGCACCGCAGGCGGAGAGCGAAACTAAAAGCTGGTGGGGCCGGGCAGGGGTATGCCTGGCAGAGTGCACACATTCTAGCACGGGAGGACTCGGGTTCAAGGCCCTGGTCCCCACCTGCAGGGGAGATGCGTCACACGTGATAAAGCAGCGTGAAGGTGTCTCTCTCTGTGTCCCTCTAGTTTCCCCTTCTTTCTTCATTTCTGTCTTTATCCAAAATAATTTTTTTTTAAGTTGGGGAGCAGCTGGAGAAATAGTTCAACTGGCAAAGCTCTAGTTTCTCTCTCTGTCTATCTCAAATGAAGCTCTCTCACATGTAATAAATGTATCTTTAAAAAACAAAGTTGGGGGAGTCTGGCGGTAGTGCAGCGGGTTAAGCACGCATAGCGAGTAGCGAAAGGACTGGCGTAAGGATCCCGAGTCAAGCCCCCAGCTCCCCACCTGCAGGGGAGTCGCTTCACAGGCGGTGAAGCAGGTCTGTAGGTGTCCGTCTTTCTCTCCCCCTCTCTGTCTTCCCCTATGTCTCCATTTCTCTCTGTCCTATCCAACAACAACGACACCAATAACTACAACAATAATAACTATAACAATAAAAAACAGGGGCAACAAAAGGGAAAGTAAATAAAAAAATAAATATAATAAATAAATAAAGTTGGGAGACTGACAGTCAAGCCACAACGTCAAACCCACTGTATAACTTCTAGAAAACCAACGTCACATTACCACGCTGCACTGACACTGAGGGCAAACGCTGAGAGTCTGCTCTGTGCGTGGCTCCACATGCTGTTCCTGTGCCCTGTCAGCACGCACGGCCCACAGCTGCCCTGCCCACCAGGAGGACAACGAGCTCTCACAGAAGCCACTGGGACTAGGATTCTCACCCTGACAACATCTCACCAGAGTCCACATTCATTAAAAAAAAAAAAAAGCCACAGCTTCCTTGGTGGTCAAACAGAAACAGCAGCCCTGTATCGAATCATAACAACTGTGGTAACACACTCAAGGACAGTCAATAAATTGTAAAAAAAAAAAAAAAAGAGAGAGAGAGAGAGAGAGAAAGAGATGTTATAGTCTGAAAAAGCAGGACATAACTAAACTGTAAAGCCCCAAACCTTTGGAGAAAATGTCTGTAGAGAAAACCTGTAAAGTGAACTATAGAATAAAGTAAAAATAGGGCTGGTGAGAGAGACCCTGCAGCATGTAGGGGCCGGGCCCCAACTCCAGCCCCAGCACCCCTGTGCCCAGAGCCGGCAGGGCTCTGACTTCTCCTCTCAAAACCAAACCTTTTTAAGCTTTAGGAAGAAAAAGCAAAATCACGTAAAATAAAAGGAGACTCTAAAAGCTGCTCCTTCACTGCATGCTAGGCAATGCTCTCTGTGAGAGAAGACAGCTGCTCATGCTCTGTGTATTTTCTCCTTTCTTTTTTTCACTCTTTCCTTCCGTTAGGACCCAAAGTCTTTATGGCCAAGTGATGGTCAGCCACAGCGCCGCTCCTCCCATCAAAAGCAGGCTCCGTGTCCCTGTGTGCGCCCTGGGACCCAGGAGGTGACACCACCTGGGTCACGGTTCCCACGTCCAGCCGGCACACTGGAGGAAGCTCCAGCTGGCGCAGAGGTGCAGAGGGAGGGGGCAGGGCCTGTAACCCACCATCCCAAGCGGGTCCTTCTGCCCGGCTGAGCCATCCACAACTGGATGTCGCTGAGGTTTGGCGGGTTGGAAATGGCAACAGAACCAGACAACCTGAAACCACCAGGAAAACTGAATGGCCTAAGTGTTAAGAAGATTAATGTAGCCCTGACCAACCACAGGACTCATGTTCCCACCCCACCCCACCCCCCCCCAAAAAAAAGAAAACTAGAAAAATCCCCTCAGCTCCTGTTGCAGGAGGAATTTCGATTCATTGGCGCAGGAGCACCATCTACTGTTGAAGAAGGTCAACTGCAGACCTCCTTGTGGGCCAGATGGCAAAGACTCCTCAGTATTACACACTGTTTGCTAGAGTATGCTAGAGTATGCTAAGTCTTCACCTGTGAAACCGTAATTCTGATGGGCAGCAAGAACTGAAAACGCACACACACACACATGAGATGCTCAAAGGGAAAAGATCATCCTCCTTAAATAAGCAAGAGGGCCAGACAGCCTGGTTTCTGATATCAATCAGCTGGGCTCTGGGCGGCCACCTCCATTACAGCAGCGAGGTCGGGGAGGGGGAGCCATCCCAAGGGACAGACGACCTCCACCACTACACCAGCTCACAATCTTCAAAATGGGACTGTACTCGGTGCAGCACAGTCCTCGGATTCTGTGTGAGGCCTCGGGGGGGAAAGAGCCCGTGACACACTAGGCAGCCAATCCAGGATTATCCGTGAGTGGGATGGCAGCTTCTGCACTGCCATGAAATCCTTCTCCCCGCCCTCACAGGGCTGGCTCCGGACCCTTCAATTAGGAGAGATGTGGTATAAGTGCGCACGGCCTCCGATCTGACCCGAGCACAGAAAAAGCAGCTAGGGGCTGGGCACGTGTAATAGTGCACAAGAAACTGTGTTCAAGACCCAGGCCCCCACCTGCAGGGGGGAAAGCGTCACAGGTGGTAAAGTTGTGGTCTCTATAGCCAGTAAATTAAAAACAAAATAGCGTAGGATGGGGGTACGGCATCATGGTTATGCAAAGAAACTTTCATGCCTGAGGCTCTCAAGTCCCAGGTTCCATAAGCCAGAGCTGAACAGTGCTCTGGTTAAAAAAAAAAAAAGGAATCTGACTTACTAACCTTGACCAGTACTCCTGTTTTCTCGCCGAACACTGATCTTTGGCAGTTCATGATACAAAGAGCAATTCTAACTGCTAACTGGGGTGATGAGATGAACGTGTGTGTTAAAGCAACGAAAGAAGGGGGTCAGGCGGTAGTGCAGCGGGTTAAGCGCAGGTGGCACAAAATCGCAAAGACCAACGTAAGGATCCCAATTCGAGGCCCCAGCTTCCCACCTGCAGGGAAGTCGCTTCACAGGCGGTGAAGCAGATCTGCAGGTGTCTTATCTTCCCCCCTCTCTGTCTTCCCCATCTCTCTCCATTTCTCTCTGTCCTATCCAACAACGATGACATCAGTAACAACAACAATAATAACTACAACAATAAAACAACAAGGGCAACAAAAGAGGGGGAAAAGCAAAAGAAAGAAAGAAACGAAAGAAGAACTTACGAGAATTTTAGGAGAGGCTCCAGGCCGTGCCCAGGAAATTCGTTGAGAATTTCCATGGCTGTAACGCAGCCGACAGCAGGTATTCCTTCTGTGTAGTCGCTTCCAAGCAGATAGGCTAGGTTTATTAATTTGTTCCGGTCCAATCCTATTAAGAGTAAAAGTCATTATAGGGGAGCAGCCAGGCAATGGCGCACCTGGTGGAGTGCACGTGTTACAGTGCACGAGGACCCAGGTTCAAGCCCCCGGTCCTCACCTGCAAGGGGAAAACTTTACAACCAGTGAAGCAGGGCTTCGGGTGTATCTTTGTCTCTCTCTCTCTCTCTTTCTCTGTCTCCCCCTTCCTCTCAATTTCTGGCTGTCTCTACCCAATAAATTAATTAATTAATTAATAATAATAATAAAAACATACTATGAGTTCAGGCACACACACTTTGTGGGTGTCAATCCAGCCCCACCCAGAGGCCCAGGGAAAGAAGCTCCAGTGCTATGCTGTCTCTGTCCCAGGCTCTGCTTCTCTGTCTCTGTCTAAAGTCAGAAGAATGGGAAAAAGTCCCGACCGGGCAGCGGCACACCCACTTAAACATGCACACTACCATGAGCTAGGACCTGGGTTCAAGCCTCCACTCCCAACCTGCAAGGGGATGCTTCACTAGCAGCGAAGCAGGTATGTAGGTGCTGATCTTTCTCTCCCCCGATCTCCCCATCGTCTCTCAAGTTCTCTGTTCTATCTAACTCGAAGGGAAGGAGGAGGAGGAGGAGGCGGACAACGAGGAGGAGGACAAGGAGGATGGGAGGAGGAGAAGGAGGAAAAAATGCCCACTGGGAGGAGCAGTGGATTTGTAGCACCAAGCCCCAATGATAACCCTGGTGACAACTGAAAAGAAAAGACAAAAAAGAGAAAGAGAAAAAGTCATCCCAGGAGCAGGGAAGTTTCACATGTTCAAAGTCTCTGGTGACCCCCATTACTACACACACACACACACACACACACACACACACATAGAAATAGACATGTATTTTAAGTGCTATTTCCTATCATTATCTAACATCCATAAAGAGTTTATAAAACGGTATTGCACCAAAGTAAAGGACTCTGAGGTGGGGGGAGTGCTCAGGTCCTGACACACGATGGCCGAGAAGGAGGACCCAGGTGGGGGGTTAGAGTGTGATGTGGAAAACTGAGAAACGTCACACATGGACCACATACTGTACTTTACTGTTGACCGTAAGCCATTAATCCCCCAATAAAGGGAAAATAAATGAAAGAGTTTATAAAATAAATATATATATATATGTGCATACAGGATGTCTTCACCCAAAGTCCAAAAAAATGTCTTTTCGGTATTTGAAAATATTTTTTTCCTTTTTATTATTTTTATTTGTAAAATAGAGATATCTTTAAAGGGCTGGACAGTGGTGCACCCTGTTGAATGTACATGTCACCATGCACAAAGACCTGGTTCAAATCCCTGATTCCCACCTGGAGGGGAGAAACTTCAGTGAAGGCATGCTGCAGGTACCTCTCTCTCTATTATTGGATAGACAGAGAACAACTGAGAGAAGAGAGGGAGATAGAGAGGGAGAGAGACAGAGAGACACTTGCAGCCCTGCTTCACCACTCGTGAAGCTTTCCCCCTGCAGGTGGGGACCAGGGACTTGAACCTGCATCCTTGTGTGCGCCTAACTAGCTGTGCCACTACCTGGCCCCAAGTCTTAACTTCTCTAGTTGGGGAAGGAAAAAAACAACTGTTTTCACATGCACCAAACTTGCTGGGGGGTGGGGGGAGATATTCAACACAGGACTGGAAAGACAGTGCAGAGAGAGAACCTGCATCCCTGAGGTCTCTGACTTAATCCCCAGTACCATCATATGCCAGAGCTGAGCTCTCTGTCTCTTTCTTTCTCTCTAGTGAAAATAAGTCTTGGGCACAGGGGTAGGCACAGCACTAGCATAGTGGTTCTGCAAAACGTTCATACCCGGAAGCTCTGTGGTCCCAGGTTCAATCCCCAGCACCACCATAAGGCAGAGCTGACCAGTGCTCAAGTTCTTCTTCTGTCCCTCTCATTAAAATATTTACAAATATTCGACAAAAGAAAGGCCAGGTAATGGCGCACCAGGCTGAACACACATTACAATGGCCAAGGACCTGGGTTCAAGCCCTGGTCCCTACCTGCAGGGAGAAAGTTTTGCAAGTGGTGAAGCAGGGCTGCAGGTGACACTCACTCACACTCTCTCTCTCCCTATCTCCCTCTTCCCTCTCGATGTCTGGCTGTCTCCATCCAATAAATAAATAAAGGTAATAAAAAAGAAATGATGAAAATTTTTGATAAAAGAAAGGAAAAGAGGCAAGTCTTTTAGCAACAAACTCAAACACAAATGCTGATTAGTGCAGAGAGCGACCGCTCACTGCAGAAGCCTCACCCAGCTGGTTGTGAAAATCCACATACTGGTAATACTCTACAAACTTGTTCTTGTTAAAGAAGTTTTTGTAGACGTGCCGGGCGCCAAACAGCCAGATGTCGCTGTCGTCAGTGATGGTCCCGGAGGTCTGTTCGGTCAGGTCCAGGATGGCGCACTGAGCCTCCGCCTCCATGGGGGCCTCGACGTAGGGGACGCCAAACAGGCGGAGGAGCTCCTGGGGAGGCGCAGACACACAGTGACCCCCAGGAGTGCAGCCCCGGCAGTGGAGGGGTGCTCAGCACGTCCCGTCCAACCTGACTGAGCGAGAGTACGGGCCGGCACCAACAGAACACACCGGGCTGGCCCCTACCTGGCTTTCCAGAAACATCTGTGCCGTGACGGTGGCGGCCACCCGCTCTTGCTGCTGCTTCTGGGCCTTGAGCGAGTTCTGCTGGGCGAGAAGGTCGTTCTCCAGAGACTCCAGCTCCTCCTGCAAGGCAGTTTCACTTGGGGACCATTCTGTTCACAGTCCAAGGGGGGACACCTTTCACTTGGGCTCAAACTGGCAATCCCTACAAAGCTCCCCACTTGGGTTTCTGAGCGAGTCTGTCTGACTGGACTGAAGAGACAGCTCAAGGGCAGGGCACCTGCCGAGTCCTGTGCACAGCCCAGGAGGAAACGCCTGCTCTGTGGGGTCTCTCCTCTTTCTGGCCTCCCGGTGCCCCGCCGTGAAGTCAGACAGGAATGTTTTGCACCAAAGTAGAGGACCCTGGGGGGCTTCCAGGTCCTGGTGCATGACGGAGGAGGATCGATGCTGGGGGTGAGAGTGCTTTGCAGAAATCTGAGAAACTTGATACACGTACTAACAACTGTATTTACTGTAAACTGTAAGTCACAATGAGAGGGTGGGAGCAATAAAGTCATGCAAGAGCCCCGGGTGCAGGAAAAAAAAAATCCAAGCCTGTATTATTTTTAAATGTTCCTTCACTAAAGCATATGGAAAGTGGGACTATCACAGAAGGCAATATATGTAAGAAAGATTAACAAGAGTAAGTATATCCAAGTCAGCAACTCGCTGCTGTTCCCCCTGTAACTCCACTGGACTCCAAGCCATAACCGTGGTTCATGGCTTCCTCAGTCGCAAGGAGGCCAAGTGTGGCACCGTGGGGCAGCCAAGATAGCTCACCTGGACTGGCTCTGTCATGCACAGGACCCAGGTTCAAGGCCAGGCCCCACCACAGTGAAGGAAAGAAAGTTTGGCCTGTGATGTCTCTCACTATATATCTTCCTTTGTCATGTCTCTCACTATATATCTTCCTTTGTCTCTGTCTCTCTGAAAAAAGTCAACTTGGAATGGTGACACTCTGGCAACCCCCCCCTTCAATGCGCGCGCGCGCACACACACACACACACACACACACACACACACACAAAGTGGCATCATAGTGTTACCAGGTTTATATCTTGCCACTCATTGACAGAATTATCTGCATCTTGTTCTTCTTCTTCCTGGGACTCCACAGTCACGGTCTGGTTCTCAGAGCTGTCCCTCAGGAGACCCTCTGTCTCAGCAATGGCTTCTTCCTCCTTTGTCCCCACTGGTTCCTCTCCACCGTGTTCAGAGGGAGGTCTGAAAGGTTCTGGCAATTCATCTGCAAGCTCGTCACCGCTGGATATACTCTGCACTTCAACGAAGCTTCCTGTGCCAACACAGTAATTCCACTTTATCAGCAGCTGAACATTGAAAAATGCAAAAATCAAAAGCACTTCAAGGTCTCCTGAAAAGATCTTAATGTAATAAAAAAAACAACATTTAGCTGTATTACTATCAAAATGCAACTAGTAATAAATGCATGTGACTTTAAAAAAAAAAAGCCTTTTCAGTGAGAAAAAAATGACACTGCTTGATGTTACAAATCAAGTTCTTATAGATCTGCAGACTAACTTTATAGAAATAATTTCTCTGATATTATTTCAGACGTCCACAAAAAGAATTACTGGGATATGTAAACAAGCATGGCAGTTGGCAGGCATGTTCTACTTCACAATAAACACAGCCAAGACTAAGACAGCAACTTTCTGGGAAAAATCCCCGGACAAGTATCCAGGAGAAACTGTTCTTCTTCCATCTCCTTGCCACCTCTCTAGACACCTTTTCTTTAAAATAAGTCATTTACCAGGAGCCGGGTGGTGGCACACACATTGCAGTGCGTAAGGGCCCAGATTCAAGTGCCCGGTAGAGAGAAAGCTTCCCAAGTGGTGACAGTGGTAACGGTGAAACAGTGCTGCAGGTGTCACTCTCCCTATCTTCCCTCCCCCTTTCAATTTCCCTCTGCCCTAATCAATAAATAAAAATGAATTTTAAAAGATTAAAAGTACAGTTGTGTTCTGTAAAGTTTTAGTGAACTAAATTTGCAAAAACTCGGTCATTGCTTCTACAGCAACGTTATTTCCAATCATAAAGTCTGACAAGCAGCCCAAACTGACTGGTTCTACAGTATTATTTAGTATCTGTCAACAGGCAAGAAAACGAAGCTCAGGGATGTTGGTTGTTGAAGAAGTTTTCTGACCCAGATCTCTTGATGTTTGTTGTTAGACACTGACTTTACCTGACATGTTTACAAAACGTGTCTGGCTATTATCTCGTTTGTTGTTAGACACTGACTTTACCTGGAGCCTCCATGTTTACAAACCGTGTCTGGCTGACTCCTGTTAACAGGTGCACACTCCTTTGTCTAAAGCTAGCAGGAGGCCTGCCCAGTAAGCAAGCCTTCAGGCTCTCCTTTGTCACGGTGTGTCAAGAGTTCAAATTGCAGCCCACAGGCCTTGAGATAATGCAAAACACACTTGTGTGTACCTCTGACTTTGGCTCCTTCACAGAAGGGCTTGGGGCTTGTGCAGAGTAGAGTGACCTGGGAATACACACACATTTCTTGGGGCAGCAGAGAACTGCACCTGACTAGTGACATTCAGAAAAAGGCTACAGTATATAATCGACGTCTAACACATTCCTGATGTCTCCCACACCTTGTGCTTTGACAGCTGCTCCTCAACTCTATCTACCTAGAAGCATCTCTGACCCTCCTATTCCCTTTGACGTGATACAAGATTTATCATTAAGTACTCGGCCTGGATCATGGGCACGCCACCTGACATCCTCCTATCTCAAGAGATGTCTGGATGCTGTCACTGCAGACTCTTCAGCTTAACTGTAAGGTGACTATAAAGTTATTTTCTCTCAGCCCTGAGATGGGTCGGATCACGGGGTCCTGGCACCCGGCTAAGGTTCTCCACCTCAAGTAAGCCGTGTAAGACACTTGCCCGAAGTGGGCCCAGCTGAGGTACGGGCACCAGGATTTAACCTCACCTGATCCAAGACTGAGGCACCTTGCCCTCAGCTGTTCTGCTCTCTCCCATCTCTGCCCTCTGGTCATCCCTGGAGGACTGACTGCTCATCCTTCACTCAACCTCAGGGAGGAACAAAATGGAAACTCAGCTTCAGCTGTTTCCCCACCTGTATGCAAAAAACACTCTCAGGAAGTACTCACTCTGGGGCCAGAAGCAAATGTTAGCCAGTAGGGAACTTCGTAAATCCAAGCTCTGCAAATAGCGCGTTACTGCTGTAAGAGCACAGGGGCTGCTCACACAGGTACAGTGACAGAATGTACATCGGACGTACAGAGAGAGGCAAATGTGCAAAGTATTTACCAAGGAATTACAGGGCAAGGGGCCAGGAGCTGGCTCACACGGTTGAGCGCACGTTACATTACGATGTCCAAGAATAGGGGTTCGAGCCCCCAGTCAACACTGCAGGGGGGAAGCTTTGCAAGTGGTGAAGCAGGGCTACAGGTGTCTCTCTGTCTCTCTCCCCTTTCCCTCTTGATTTCTAGCTGTCTCTATCCAATAAATAAAGGTAACATTTAAATTTAAAAAAAAAAAAAGAAAAAGGAATTACAGAACAAATAAAACAGAAGGTTTTGTAAGGCTCAATTTTTTGAAGTTGGCTTACTTTGAAATAACAATAAAAAGTCAGGAAATAACTAAAGGGAAACTTGCCTTGACCTTCTCCTACTCGGTCACTCTCTCCCTTTAAAAGCAGGAACGTAAAGAACAAGAAGGTGGGAAAGTCAGGACTCCACCACTAGCCTCTCCTCCACCTTTCTGGGCCTGCTCATCCCAACAGAGGGGGAGCCGGACCACAGCCCAGCACCCAGCTCCTGCAGAGAGGAAGCCCCCTGTTCTGCTTCACTTCACGAGTGCAAGGACCTACCGTCGGATTCACTTTCTTCAGAGTCGAGTTCCACCGGTTTCACAGACTCTGGGGGTGAAATCCACTCCTGGTCTGCAGAGGCCACCGGCTCACATCCCTGGGGGACCTTCAGGGACTCTCCACGCCCAGCTGCGTCAAGCGACACTGCGTGTTCTAAGCTGCTGACGGGCTCTGAGGGGACACCATGCGTATGGCTTGTTTCCTGTGAGGTGACGGTGACGAGACCTGGGCGGGCAGGCCTTTCTCCTTCGGTCCTGTCGCTGCTTGAATGACAAGGGACATCGTGTTTACTGTCAGACCAGCGAGGGTCTGGCTGGCGCTCAAGCACTCTGGGGTATTTCCCGTCCACCGGCACAGAGCTGGGACTTGAGGGGGGCGTTGGTGCCGGGCACCCTCCACTCTGGAGCTCGGGGGCCCTTCTGTGCATCTCCGCTGGGCTTTCTACATGCCCTGCATCTTCCTTCTCCTCAACCAGGGCGGCTCCGCTCACCATGGGGATGAGTGGCATTCCTTCTGCAGTGCTCGCTTCACTGCCTGGGCGTAAGGCGGCATTTGCTGGAAGAGTCCAGGGTGTCAGCTCTGCCTCAGGAGCAACAGAGACGTGCTCCTTGGCCAAGGCCATGCCGGGCCCGAGGGGCACTGCTGGCGACAGCACGTCCTTTCCATCTCCCACCTGAAGCTTCTCATCAGAGCCGCTTGCAGGCAGGCCTTCTGCTGCCAACCGTCCCGTGCGCACGGCTGGAGAAGGCCCAGCACGGACTTTCACATCTTCCTCCTCCTCCTCATCCAGAGCTTTCTGGATGGCTAAGAGAGTCCTCGGAGAGACAGGGGCCCCAGGGGAGGGAGCAGATGCTGTCTCCTCCTGCTGGCGCTTCCTGGGGGTCTCCCTCTCCCACTCCTCCTCTGAGCTACTTCCCAGCAGGGCGGCCTGCAGAGCCAGCTGAGTTCTGGGGGAAGGAGGGGCGGCCTCGGGCTCCTTTTTTGGCTTTGGTTTCTCGGGTGGAGATGGCGCTGTGTCAAAAGGCATTTTGCTAGAAGATGGAAGAGACTCTGTATCCCCTTCTGCAACCTTCTTAGCTTGGATGCCTTTAGGAAAAAAAAGAAAAAAAAAAAGAGTCGGGCGGTAGCGCGGCGGGTTAAGCGTAGGTGGTTGCAAAGCGCAAGGGCTGGCTCAAGGATCCCAGTTCGAGCTCCCAGCTCTCCACCTGCAGGGGAGTCGCTTCACAGGTGGTGAAGCAGGTCTGCAGGTGTCTATCTTTCTCTCCCCCTTCTCTCCATTTCTCTGTCTTATCCAACAACGACAGCAATAATAACTACAACAAGGGTAACAAAAGGGAATTAATTAATTAAGTAAAAAAAAATAGTCTGGAAGGCGGCACAGTGGTAAAGCTTTGACTCTCAAGCATGAGGTCCCAAGTTTGATCCCTGGCAGCATATGTGCCAGAATGATATCCGGTTCTTTCTCTCTCCTCCCATCTTTCTCATTAATAAATAAAATCTTAAATATATATATTAATTTTAAAAAGAAAACAAATAGTAGCTTTTACATTTTAACATTCCTCACTATGACAATGAAGTGTGACCCATACACTCCCAGGAAGATAAACAGGAGACTACCGGATCTCATAAAAGGACTTACAGTGACCTGGAAGCAACCCAGGTGTCCAACAACAGATGAGTGGCTGAGCAAGTTGTGGTATATATACACAATGGAATACTACTCAACTGTAAAAAATGGTGACTTCACCATTTTCAGCCGATCTTGGATGGACCTTGAAAAAATCATGTTGAGTGAAATAAGTCAGAAACAGAAGGATGAATATGGGATGATCTCACTCTCAGGCCGAAGTTGAAAAACAAGATCAAAAAAGAAAACACAAGTAGAACCTGAAATGGAATTGGCGTATCGCACCAAAGTAAAAGACTCTGGGGTGGGTGGGTGGGTGGGGAGAATACAGGTCCAAGAAGGATTCAGAGGACCTAGTGGGGGTTGTATTGTTATATGGGAAACTGGGGAATGTTATGCATGTACAAACTATTGTACTTACTGTTGAATGTAAAACACTAATTCCCCAATAAAAAGAAAAAAGAAAAAGAAAAAAAAAAGGACTTACAATCTTTCACTTACCCAGCAACTGAGAGTTAATCTGTTAGTGAATTTTTTTAAGTGCGCTGATACAGGGGTGGGTGGTGGCGCACCTGGCTGAGCACACATATTACAGTGCACAAGGACCCAGGTTCAAGCACCCAGTCCCTGCCTGTAGGGGGGACGCTTCGTGAGCAGTGCCTACAGGTGTCTCTATCTTCCCCTCCCCTCTCAACTTGTCTCTACGTAAAATAATTTTTTTTAATTTCTTTGTTGGGGAATTAATGTTTTACATTCAACAGTAGATACAATAGTTTGTACATGTATTAACATTTCCCAGTTTTCCATATAACAATACAACCCCCACTAGGTCCTCTGTCTAAAAAAAAAAAAAGATTTTTAAGAAGTGTACCGATACAACAGCAACTAATGCATTAAGTAGCTATATGCATCCACTGCTCCACAAGGTCCATAAGGCATAGGAGTGGAGAGGGTTCAGAGAAGGAGACGTATTTCTGGTGTCCGGCCGCCAAGTAAGTGACAGTGCTGGATACCTTTGATCAGGATGTAGTGTGAGGTGTCCTCAGAGACTACTCTCCTCGACTCTACCTCTCGCAGGAAGCCGCCTTCAGCCTCATAGTGCCTCTGGATTTGCCCCGAGTGCTGCTGGTTCATTTCCTTTTGGATACTTTCTATGTGCTGGTTTAGGTAGTTTTTTTTAAGTAGGCCTTTGAGCTGGTACTGTGAAAAATCGTTGGATTCCTAGAGCAGAAATAAAGAAAGAAAAGGATTTTTTTTTAATCATAAATACAGGTAACATTCTCTTTTATCTCCAGCCCTTTCTCTGAAAGACTATGAATAACTGGTTTTTCACTGATAACTTATGGCAGTAAAAGCTGAATTATAGGGGGAAAATGATAGTTGTCTTGTTAAAGAGTCAATCTCGGGGCTGGTAGGGCTAGGCAGTGGCATACCCGGTAGAGGGACCACGTTCCAACAAACAAGGACCTGGCTTCACACCCCCGGAGTCCCCACGTACAAGGTGGGGGGGGGGGGGTTCGCAAGTGGTGAAACAGTGCTGCAGGCGTCTCTCTCCCTTTCCCCCTTCCCTCCTTTATTCTCCATCTCCCCTATCCCTCTTAGTTTGTCTCTATCCAATAAATAATTTAAAATAATAACCTTTCCAGAGGACCTGGGGGGAGTTGCATTGTTATATGGAAAACTGGGAAATGTTATACATGTACAAACTATTGTATTTACTGACGAATGTAAAACATTAATTCCCCAATAATTAAAAAAAGAAAAAAATAATAATAATCTTTCAATTGAAAAGAGCCAGCCCCCTCGCAAAAATAAAAAATCATAAGTACTGCTTATGACTTAACTCCTTGCGCCAAAACCGTTTAAGAAGACTATAATGCATGCCCAGCGCTGTGCCGGGCTGGCTCTGTTGTAACACATCGGCCAGTGTCACCCAGAATGCAAGTGAATATGCAAGCAAAATGCCTGACGCCATCCGTGGCTCCTGAGAGACACACACACACAGCCAGTTACAGTGACTGCAGGTTTTTAAACATAATAGGCAGAGCCATGAGACTGCTCGCTCAGGAGGAGGAAAAAACAGCAGGAATGAGCAGCACGATGAAGATGGGTCAGTACAACTCTGGCTTCTGCCGAGCCGGCGCCAAAAGCTCCAAGTGGAGGAGTTTGCCACTAAACTTCCTGCCAAGGCAAGAGAGACAACCAGCCGCATTTGCAGGACTGCAGCAAAGATACACACGGCACTTCGTGTTAGGACACGTTTCCCCGGTGTGACTAGCTTCCACGTGACTACTGGCACTCCACATACAATGTGTGCTGCGGGCTGCAGCAACATTTAGGAAGTAAGCTGAGAATTGAGCCACTAAGCACACACTGGACTCTGACATTGTAAAACCAGTGCTGGGCACAGCCAGGGGAGGATAGAATATACTAGGAGGACAGAGGCGACGAGAAAAGGCCTGGCCTTGAGTGGAAAGTTGACAGACATCAAACTTTCAAGTAGATGGTCTTTCACGGAACCCCTGTGACATATGAATGAGATTTAACTGGAAGCAGATGTTGTATTAAGAAACGCTAATGAGGGGGCTGGGCGGTGGCACATGGGGATAAGCACACATAGTACGAAACGCAAGCACAGGCTTAAGGATCCCGGTTCGAGCCCCCGGCTCCCCACCTGCAGGGAGTCGCTTCACAGGCGGTGAAGCAGGTCTGCAGGTGTCTGTCTTTCTCTCCCCCTCTCTATCTTCCCCTCCTCTCTCCATTTCTCTCTGTCCTACCCATAGATAAAGAGATGGGAAAAGAGATGGCCACAAGGAGCAGTGATTTCATAGTGCAGGCAACGAATCCAGTGATAACTCTGGAGGCAAAGGAGAAAGAAAGGAAAGGAAAGGAAAGGAAAGGAAAGGAAAGGAAAGGAAAGGAAAGGAAAGGAAAGGAAAGGAAAGGAAAGGAAAGGAAAGGAAAGAAATGCTAATGACATAAGTAATGCTTGTGACTTTTTTCTTTTGCTTCCAGGGTTATTGCTGGGGCTTAGTGCCTGCACCATGAATCTACTGCTCCTGGAGGCCATTTTTCCCCCTTTTATTGCCCTTGTTGTTGTAGCCTTGTTGTGGTTATTATTGTTGTTCTTGATGTCATCGTTGTTGGATAGGACAGAGAGAAATGGAGAGAGGAGGGGAAGACAGAGAGGGGGAGAGAAAGACGGACACCTGCAGACCTGCTTCACTGCCTGTGAAGCGATCCCCCTGCAGGTGGGGAGGCAGGGGCTTGAACCGGGATCCTTCCGCCGGGTCCTTGCGCTTTGCGCCACGAGCACTTAACCCGCTGCGCTACTGGCCGACCCCGTGACTTTTTTCTTTTTTCGAAAGACAGATGTTGCTGAAGTTCTTTGTTCTCAGCAACGATGTGCAACTGTGTTTGTCACCTCTGGCATTGCTTCAAACAATGTTCTCCGTCGCTTGGTGAACTCCTTCATGTCAGTCAGAATCTCATGCTTCACTTCTAGCGGCAGGCTGCTGAAGTCCTCAGACTCGATATCTATCGCCTGAGGATTCTGAAAGAACTCTTCCTGTAAGGAGTAAGATGTAATGCCGTCAAGTTTGCATTTCACATATTTAATTCTATTCACTGTGACAGAAACTTACTGTGCTTATAACATAGAGTCTGGTAGAATTTATAATAGGCATCAGAGTGAATGAGCAAACAAGGGAGTGCGTTCATTCACTCATTTTGACAACAACAACAAAATCTTATGAAGATTTTGGAGATGATGCCAGATAATAAGACCCCTTTGTTTAGTAGTGGAAGGAAGACAACAAGGGAACCTTGAGGAGATAAAAGCAGGTTAATCTGATACAGAGAACTGATTAGAACAGGAAGATTTAAAAAAAAAAAAAAAAGCTTATTTGACAACTTGGTGACCCTACTAAAACCTACCCGTGATCATGGGCTCGAAAGGCACCGAGAGCCTTAGTAGAAAGCACACGCATGAACTGAAAACACACAGACCCTGAGGCAGGAACAAGCCTTACGTACCTGGACAATGTCAATGATGCTTTTAACTAGAATGGCTTTGTTTTGCTTTTACCCTACGAAAGAGACAAGCTTTGCACACTGATTAAGTCTAAAACCTTCCTAACTAATTACCAAAAGCACTTCCAAGCTCTTTGTCCAAAAAAAAAAAAAAAAGAGAGAGAGCGAGCTGAAAAAAACTGCAAGAAGTTCTTCTGTGTGACCACGTATGTACAGACCAGCTGGGGCTCAGGCAGAAGGTGGTGTGTCTCAGATCAGACAGCTGGTGAACAGAAAGGCCCAGGGCTAGGAAACGCAGTCCTTTCTGATCACCAGGCCTTCATAGCCTCCTGTCTTGCTGCATTCAAACTGCAGAAGCTCCAGCAGTGGAGGGAACCTATGGTCTGACCTCAAAGTGGTAGATGTTTCAAAATACGAACAGACACCACAATGAGGCTACAACAACAATGGCAACAAAAGGGGAAAAATGGCCTCCAGGAGCGGTGGATTCATGGTGCAGGCACCGAGCCCATCAATAGCCCTGGAGGAAAAAATATATATATACAAACAGACAAGAAACAAGGAACTTGGACTCAAAACCTGTTACCTGTTAAGTCTATGAAACTTGAAAACGTTTTAAACTTGTATGCAGGGTACAACCTCTATTTGTAAAAATGTTACTCATTAAAAATATGTATACGGTGGTCCAGGAGGTGGCAAAGTGGCTAAGGCACTAGACACTCAAGCATAAGGTCCTGAGTTCAATTCCCGGCAGCACACGTACCAGAGTGGTGTCTGGTTATTTCTCTCTCTCCTATCTTTCTCATTAATAAATAACTAAAATCTTTAAAATAAGTAAATAATAAAAATATGTATACAGATCAATTAAAAAGTAACCAATTTTAAAAGTGGACAAAAAATACGAATAAACAGTTCTCTAAAGGACAGAGATGCATGGCCCAAAGACATATGAAGAAATGATTCACTTCACTTATTTTTTTTAATACTTATTTTCCCTTTTGTTGCCCTTGTTTTTTATTGTTGTTGTAGCTATTATCATTGTTGTTATTGATGTCGTCATTATTAGATAGGACAGAGAGAAATGGAGAGAGGAGAGGGAGACAGAAAGACACCTGCAGACCTGTTTCACTGCCTGTGAAGCAACTCCCCTGCAGGTGGGGAGCTGGGGGCTCGAACCAGGATCCTTACGCCAGTCCTTGCCATGCACGCTTAACACGCTGCACTACCGCCCGACTCCCCTCACTTCACTTATTATTAGAGGAATGCAAGTTAAAACAACACTGAGATTCGAACTCACGCCTGTGAGAATGATCTACAGCTACAAGTCAGGAGATATGAAGTATTGTCGAGGGTGTGGCACTGTTGGTGCGAACGCAAACTGCGCAGCCACTAAGGACAACAGTGTAGAGACTCCTTAAACAAATAAAAAAATGGAAAGACCTTGTGACCAACATTACTCTTGGGCATTTATACCAAAGCCATGAAAACACTGATGTGAAGGGACACAGTCACTCCTATTACTCACCAGAACGGCTGCATTATTCACAACAGCTAAAATACGGATGCCCACCAACAGACGGCTGGGTAAAGAAGCTATGGAATATTCCTCCGCAACTCAAAAATAAGCCAGTGTGTCCTTCAGGACTAGACAGAGCTGGATGCGCTTCTACTTAGTGAAGTGAGGAAGGAAGGGAAAGACCAGGTGATCTCACTCACAGGCAGAAGTAAAAGGACTGAAGCATATGAACTTGCCCAAAGAGTATGTATCCAATCTGTCTCTAAAATTCTCAAAGAAGTCTGTCTGTAGGCTCCTGATGGGGGAGGGGATTGCGGGGCACAAAACTCCGGTGGTGGGCGGGATAAGGAGGTATACCTGTGATCTTATAATCTTGGAAATCACTATTAAATGCCTAAGAACAAAACACGAGACTAAGTTTTTGAAATGTATGCATGCTGGTGATCTTAAGACATCCCACAACCTTCTCTGAGACTCTTCTCATCCAAGCCCCCCTCACTGAATAGGGGCCGACCTTCACTAGCTCCCAGATAATGGGACATGACGGCAAGGAGGCTGGGTAACTTCTCAGGTTCCAGAAGAGGCAGTGTAGAGGCTGCCTGACCCGCAAGATGCCTGCCCTTGGCGCCATGCTAGGGAAGAGTCTGGTGATAGGCAGAGGCTAAGACAGGCGTTCTTCACTCTTCCCCTCTATCTCCCTTCTCTATTTCTCTCTGTCTCTATCCAATAAATAGATAAAATATTTTAACTGTATTTATTTATTATTGTATAAAGACAGAAAGAAATTGAGAGGGGAGAGGAAGATAGAGAAGGAGAGAGACAGAGAGAGACCTGCAGCCCTGCTTCACCACTAGTGAAGCTCTCCCCCTACAGGTGGAAACCAGGGGCTTGAACTCAGGTCCTTGAGCACCAGTCCTTGTGCTTCACCCCATGCGTGCTTAACCTGCTGTGCTACCACCCGGGCCCCGGCATCTGTCTTTTCTACCAGGAACTTCTGTAAATTCAAATGATCTTAGAGCTATCCATTTTCATGTCACTAATTTCAAATAACAGAATACATTCTGAATTCAGAAATCATTTAAATACCTGTAATGCTTGCTTTTGATCCATTCTTGTTTGCCATTCCTTCTCATCTTCTTCTTCGGAACTGAAAGTCAAACATCCATTTACAACAGCTATGGTTTACCGGTCACTTCACACACTAATGCCCGAGTGCAAGGTCCAGCTGGCCATGGGGACTAGTGTGGTGCAAAGATGAAGGCGCGTGCCATCCCGGGTCTCCCAGTCTGAGAGTGAGGGACGTGCCTGCGTGAGCAGCTGTAATACAATCTACAGTGACAGCTTCCATCACCAGGGAAGAAAGAGCAGGTCACTGAAGGCAAGATAAGGAAAGTCCTGATTCCAAAAAGTTCTGGAATCTCTTGTGATTAAACTGCATGGGGGGTGATTAAGAAGTTAAGTTTTAGCCAAAGGAAATGAATAGTGAGGTGTTTTTATTGTTGTAGTTGTTATTGATGTTGTTCGTTGTTGGATAGGACAGAGAGAAATGAAGAGAGGAGAGGAAGACAGAGAGGGGAAGAGAAAGATAGACACTTGCAGACCTGCTTCACCACCTGTGAAGCGACTCCCGGGCAGGTAGGAAGCAGGGGCTCGAACCGGGATCCTTCCGCCGATCCTTGCACTTTGCGCCACGTGTATTTAACCCGCTGCGCCACCGGCCGACTCCCTGAGGAAGTGTTTTTAAACAAGAAAAATGCGAATACCGGATTTCAGTTTGAAGAGATCTGACACTAATAATTAAGAGCCTGGGCTACAAGAGGAGAAGCTATGACAAAAGGATAGGAGGCAGAGAGAGGAGGAGGGAGGTGTGGAAGCAGGATAGGAACCAAGAGAGAGGTGGTGATGGCTAACAGGAAGGTAAAGAGACCTGAGCTGATTCAAAAACCCCTGCCTCTAGAGAAAAGGAAAGGCAAGGGCAGGCGGGGAGCAGGGACAGCCCACCCACCCTCCACCTGCACTTCCACCAGGGAAGCTGCTGACTGTATAAACAGCCGGTCAGAGAAGAGTCCACAGAGGCCTGAGAAGCTTCACGGGTGCTACTATGCAAAATGGGGCCAGAACTCCAGGAAGCTGAGGACTGCAAAGTGTCCGCTGGATGTAGCAAGGAGGATAGGCCGTCTTTCAATGTAGACCAGCGTGGCCATGACGGCACACCTGGCGCAAGGATCCAGGTTCAGGCCCCTGCTCTGCACCTGCAGGCCGATGCTTTTAAGAGCTGTGAAGCAGATCTGCAGGTCTCTGTTTCTCTGTCTCTCTCCCCCTCTCTACGTCGACCTCCCCTCTCAATTACAATAGAAAGGAAAAAACGGCCACCAGGAGCAGTAGATTCTTACTGCCAGCACCAAGCCCCAGCAAAATAATCCTGGTAATTATTAAAAAAAAAAAAAAATTAAGTAATGATTTTAAAAAAGAGAAAAACATCGTCGTCATGAGGGAGAGAGAATGGGCTGAGAAGTAGGCAGAGACAGCATGTGCACAAAGAAAATGTAACGAAAGCTAAAATTCCAAGGTCCCCAAGTTGGAAGTTGCCGGTACTCGCTCAGGCTCTTCAGGCCCACAAAAGAAACCGGGCAGTGTCGCATCTGCGTGAGTGTACAGGTTACCGCGCACAAGAACCAGGGTTCAAACCCCTGGTGGTCCCCACTTGCAGAGAGGAAGCTTCACAAGCAGTGAGGGAATTTTGCTGTCTTCTTCTCTATCTCCCCTCCCCTTCCAATTTCTGTCTCTATCAAAAAAAAAAAAAAAAAAAGAAAGAAAGAAAGGAAGGAAGAAAAAAAAAAAAGATGGGAAATAAAAAAAGGGGAAAAGACGGCTGCCAGGAGCAGTGGGTTTGGCATGCAGACGCTGAGCCCTAGCAGATAACCCTGGTGGCAGTCATCGCACAGCACCAAAGGATCAAGGCCGGTAAACACATTAAATATCTATAGTCTTTGGAGAGTAGTCTAAAAAATGCTGAAAATATACACTTGACCTGCACTCATTCATTCCCACATCTTCTATTATGTACATCACAATAGGAAGGTCTAACTCCTGTCTGAACAGAGCGCATTCGGTGCTGTGAAAACCTTACGTATTTTTCTCTTCTTCTTGTAGAGGTGGCAATACATAGATATCTTCTCTTTGAACTTGAGTGAGGCTGGGGAGGGCTTCATCTCTAGAAAGAAGAGACAGACTTAAGCAGAGGAGACAGGATCTAGTATTAAGACTCACTAAAATTCCTCCTTTGGCTTTTACAAACCCTGCTGAGGAAGTCAAAGAAGAAGGGAAAAAAAAGACAAGGACAATTGTTTCTCCCCTGCTGAGCCCTGAACATTAAACAGAGTCAGTAGAATCCACAGAAAAAAAGGATCAGGATCTCGCTCCTCAGTGCCTGAGCCATGGCTTCCAGCAAAGGCACAGAGAGCAAAACGCGATACAACATGATGGCTTCTTTTTAACACCAGCGTTAGAAGCTGGACTCTCCGTAACTTCCAACCACTGGGCCCTAGGGCCACCTCACTCATTTCTCTCTTTCCCTCCCCCCGCCCCCATCTGCTGCGGACACTTGGAGATTTGGAGAGGGGAGGCACAGAAAGCCTGTGTGTAAAAAGCAGCTGTCAGATGAGTGGGATTTCCCGCTTGCCTTTTGCTTCTTAAGGCAGTTTTGAGAGCTTGTCTTTTCAAAAAGGTCTTCAGAAGTTTCTCTGAGGTTTTTTTGGAGTCGCTGGTTGCCAAGTCCTTTCTCTGCCGTCTCTTGGCCTACGGAAAGAACAGGACACAGGCTGAGGCAGGGATTGTGTTCTACTAACAGCACTGAGCCCCCCAGCTATAACCCTGGAGGGAAAAAAAAACAACCAAAAAAAGAAGACGAGGTTACTAGGAGGAAATGCTAAAACAGATCTGAAGACTCAGAAAAATCAGATTCCGTGGGGGCTCTGTGCTTCACTACATATCCATGGCTTTCGGTAGCCATTTTTTTATTGGCTAAGAAGATAGAATTTGAGAGGGGGGGGAGACAGAGGAGGCAGAGACCTGCAGACCTGCTTCACCACTCGTGAAGCATCCCCCCACCCCCCCGCAGGTGCTGAGCCGTGGGCTCAAACCTGGATCCTTGCGCAGATCCTTGCGCTTGATAGTACGTGCACTTAACCAGGTGTGCCACCATCCTGCCCTCTCTATATCTTCTCTGCATGTCATCTTTTATTTTACCTAATGAGATGGCTATTATATATTTGGACACTATAACTGACTTTCTCATAAATATCTCTTAATGTCACCAAGAGGCCTAAAATAATATGTAATTAAGCAAATGCTTTCCAGAAGATCTTTATAGCCCCTCAAGCTCTTTTATTTTTCTAAAGGAGTTGAAACTAAAGTGAATATGAGTTCAACTAAGTCTTGGGTTTCCCAACGGCTAAAAGGAAAGTTTAGTTTGGGAGCTTTTCTTTCTACGAACACAGAACACAGAAAAGAAAAGAAATAGGACTCTCACCAAGGTCTGTTTCTTCAGCAGTGGAGCATCCCCGTCAAACACGAAGATAGGACGGATACGGAAAAACAAGAGTTTGCAGAGCCGATGAAACAACGTGAGAAGATGAGCGTTCTCTACCGAGTTCCCATGGCGATCACGGACGCCTTTAAGTGCTTGGTTCAACCAAATGCTAATATCTGGAAGAGTCGTTAATGGAAAAACATTTTGGCATTTCCTCTCTCATCTTCACAGCTGCATTTTCTACTAACTGAAATCATCTAAGTGACAGAACGAAGAGCTCATCACAATTCATTTGAAATCGAAAAACATTCTGCCCTGGTAGCACCTGCCTAAAAAATGTCAGCTGATCCTGACTGAGCTGTGGAACTCCTAATTCGAATTTAAAAACTCAAACCTCACACTTAACAAGGCCCAACCACAGTCACCAGGGAGGTGGCTCAGCAGGAAGAGTGCATGACTTGCATGTAAGACCCAGGTTCGACTCCCCATCGCGCAGTCCGATCTAGAAATCCCTTTCAGGCATTTATCTCCAGGAACTCATCACAGGTTTATAGGAAGAGCTACAGATAAGAATGTTTGTGGTCAGTCAACAATTTGTTCGGCTTTCTATGTTAACTCTTTTTCAGCCACCAGGTTCCAGACACTACCATGATGCCAACCTGACTTTTCTGGGCAGATGAAACCCACCAATGTGTCCTGAAGCCTCACCGTCCAGATCCCTGTCCCACTAGGGAAAGAGAGCGAGAGACCTGCCAACGCCCATGTTCAGCAGAGAAGCAATCACAGAAGCCAGACCTTCCATCTTCTGCATCCCATAATGACCCTGGGTCCATACTCCCAGAGGGATAAAGAATAGTGAAGCTATCAGGGGAGGGGATGGGATACTGCGCTCTAGTAGTGGGAATTGTGTGGCAATGTACCCCTCTTATGCTATGGCTTTGTCAATATTTCCATTTTATAAAGAAAAATTTTTTTAAAAATGTTTGTGGATAAGAGGTGAGAGACTCAGCAAAAATTCACAGGCCTCATCATGCACAAGGCCCTGGGTTTGACACCCAGTACCACATGGGAGCAGCTCGGATCCCTAGCATATTAGCACACTTAAGTGTGTCCTTAAAAGGTTAAAGAACAACTTTTTGTTTCTTTCATTTGCAACTGGGAACTTGTGCCTGTGTGATCTTACTGCTCTCAGCTCAGAGAGGGAGGGAAGGAGAGACACCGTGGAACAGCTTCCCCAGCTCATGGCATTTCCTGGGTCACACACATGGCAAGGGACACAGGCGTGCTGTCTCTCCATCCCCTAAATGTTAATATTCACAAAGATGAAAATTACGGGGCCAGGAGGTAGCGCACGCAGTTAAGTGCACGTATCACCATGTGCAAGAACCAGGGTCTGAGCCCCCGGCTCCCCACCTGCAGAGGGGACGCTTTTACAAGTGGTGAAGCAGGTCTGCAGGTGCCTGTCTTTCTCTCTTCCTCCCTAACTCCTTCCCCTCTCAATTTCTCTGTCCTGTTACATAAAAATTAAAAAAAAAAAAAAAAAGGAAAAAATGGTCGCCAGGAGCCATGGGTCCATAGTGCAGACACCGAGCCACAGCTATAACCCTGGAGGGGAAAAAAAAATACAAAAATTAAACTGGTCATTCGTTATTACATAAACGAACAGAACAGTCAGCAAGGGATGGTGTAAAAGAACAAGCCGTTTATTTTCACTTATTTGAAGGATCCAAGAGTAAACGACGAACCTCAAATCACTGTGGGTAATTTTTTCATTATCAAAACAAAACAAAAAATGTGTAGATTTCTGCTATCTGAATAGATCTGCATTTGTATGTATATAAAGGATGTCTACTCGCAACACGTACATGTTTATGTACATACACACGTGAAGTCGTGTGAGCTCTAGAGGTCCTTGAAGGAAGTCAGAGAAAGCTGAGGTGGTGGAGCTGCACGGTCCACCCCCGGGAAGTACCCGCATTGGTCCTGCGTTAATCTTGCCTTAATGCTGCACTGATCCTGTATTAATCCTACATTTGTCCTGAGTTAGTCCTGCTCTGATCCTGCATTCACCATGCATTGATCCTGTATTAATCCTGCACTGATCCTGTATTAATCCTGCATTGATCCTGCAGTAGTCCTGCCTTGATTAATCCTGCAATAGTCCTGCATTGATCCTGTATTAATCCTGCACTGATCCTCTATTAATCCTACTTTGATCCTGTATTACTCCTGCATTACTCCTGCATTGACCCTGCAGTAGTCCTGCATTAACACTGTAGTAATCCTGCAGTAGTCCTGCATTGATCTTGTATTACTCCTGCATTTGCCCTGTATTAATCCTGCATTAGTCCTGCACTGATCCTGAGTCCTGCATTAACACTGCTTTGATCCTGCATTAACGTTTAAGTCATAACTTGTTGACAGATTCATGAATTCCACCCTATGCTGGGGAGCCGGAGGCAGCCCATGCGCCACCCTGCACCCGAGTGGGGGAGTCACCCCTCAACCACCACCCTGCACCCAGGGGGTCACCCCTCAAACACCACCCTGCACCCAGGGAGTCACCCCACAAACACCACCCTGCACCCAGGGGGTCACCCCACAAACACCACCCTGCACCCAGGGGGTCACCCCACAAACACCACCCTGCACCCAGGGAGTCACCCCACAAACACCACCCTGCACCCAGGGGGTCACCCCACAAACACCACCCTGCACCCAGGGAGTCACCCCTCAAACACCACCCTGCACCCAGGGGGTCACCCCTCAAACACCACCCTGCACCCAGGGGGTCACCCCACAAACACCACCCTGCACCCAGGGGGTCACCCCTCAAACACCACCCTGCACCCAGGGGGTCACCCCTCAAACACCACCCTGCACCCAGGGGGTCACCCCTCAAACACCACCCTGCACCCAGGGGGTCACCCCACAAACACCACCCTGCACCCAGGGGGTCACCCCTCAAACACCACCCTGCACCCAACAGGGGTCATCCCAGGAGCCCCACCCTGAGCCTGGGGGTCCCCCTAACCCCACCCGCGCACCGGAAGTCCGGGCTGGCGGAGCCCCACGGATATGGCGCCGGGGGCGCGCAGAAGGATACCCACGGCGAGAATCTTCCCCTCCAGCGTCTCGGGGTCCACCTGCCGCCCAGAACACTCCAGCAGCTTCCAGAGCCCCTGCACCCCCATCGGGCCGCTGTGTCCCCGGGGACTAGTCGAGGGGACACTGTGAGCCCCGACGCTCCCGCCGGAACCTCGATCGCTCGCTCTCAGGAAACCCCGAGACTCAGCTGCGGACCGGAAGCCGCACGGTGTCCCCCGGAACCGCCGGTGGGCAGGCGGCTACGATCGGGGTGAGGGGACCAGGCAGGCGACATCAACCAACCAGAAGATGTCCCTCGGGCACCGCCTGCTTTCCTCACTGCGAGCACAAAACGCCAGAGGGAGCCTCGCGACTTCCGGCTCTGGGCGGAAGTCCCGCTCCCTGGATGACGTCTATTGGCTGCGCCAGCTACATTCCCGGAAGTGAAGGGAGGCTCAGGTCGCAGCTTCCGACGCGTGGATTCCGTGACGTCTCCGCGGCGCTGGGGAACTGGCTGTGGTGAATGGGTGCCCTGGGGCCCGTTGCCATGGAGACGGCTTTCCACGAGGGTTTTTTTTTTTGGCGGGGGGCTGGTCAAGTGTGCAATGTCTGACACGTGCAGCGGCCGTGCGTCACTTCTATGGTCAATGTATTCATCTTATGTCTTATTTGTGAGTAAGAGCAGGGCACAAGATGACCGTGAGAAAACACAAGTCGAACCTGAAATGGAATTGGAGTATTACACCAAAGTAAAGACTCTGGGGTGGGTGGGTGGGTGGGGAGAATACAGGTCCATGAAAAATGATGAATGAAATAGTGGGGGTTGTATTGCTAAATGGGAATCTGGGGAATGTTATGCATGTAAAAAAAAAAAAAAAGAAGAAGAAGAAGTAGAAACGCAAAGCAGAAATTGACTGAGTTTGGAGTATGGCACCAAAGTAAGAAAGCAGAAGTACACTAGAGTTTGCAGTGAGTACCTCCCTAATACTTCCTCTCCACGTTTCCAAGCTTTGGGTCCATGATTGCTCAACAATTTCTTTGGCTTTATGTTAACTCTCTTCAGTCACCAGGTTCCAGGTGTCATCAGGATGCCGGCCAGACTTCCCTGGATTGAAGACCCCACCAATGTGTCCTGGAGCTCAGCTTCCCCAGAGACCCACCTTACTAGGGAAAGAGAGAGGCAGACTGGGAGTATGGACCGACCAGTCAACGCCCATGTTCAGCGGGGAAGCAATTACAGAAGCCAGACCTTCTACCTTCTGCAACCCTCAATGACCCTGGGTCCATGCTCCCAGAGGGATAGTGAATGGGAAAGCTATCAGGGGAGGGGGTGGGATATGGAGATTGGGCGGTGGGAATTGTGTGGAGTTGTACCCCTCCTACCCTATGGTTTTGTTAATTAATCCTTTCTTAAATAAAAAATAAATAAATAAATAAAAAATAATGACGGTGAGGTCACAGTGTGTATAGTCCCACACCCCACCCACCACCAAAGCCCTGACTTCCCATCCTCCCTCCTCCCAGACACCACCACCAGGCTCCCACGAGTCTTCACCAGTTTGCTTCATCCTGTCTCCCTCGCCGCCACGTGTATCAGGCTCTAGAGTCCACAGGCGACTGAAACCATCCGGCCCCGTTGTCTTTCACCTCTATTCCGATGAGCATCGTTCCCTCGAGTTCCATCCGTTTTGTCCAAAAGGGGCACCCTGTCATCCTTTCTTTCTTTCTTTCGTTTTGCAGAGTAGTGTTCCAAGGAATGCGTATCCCGTAGTTTCTTTAGCCAGTCACCTGCTTCTCCTTCTTCTAGCATTTGCCCTTCTTCCGTAGCCAGTCAACAGCGTCAGGTGGAGCCTGATGTAAAGTTTCGAGACCTCCTTTGAATCTGGAGAGGTGGCAGTCATTGACTATGTGGGTCATAGTCTGTCTGTAGCCGCAGGGGCAGTTCGGGTCGTCTCTGGCTCCCCAGCGATGGAACATAGCGGCGCACCGGCCATGGCCTGTTCGATAGCCATTGAGGAGGGCCCAATCATAACGTGCTAGGTCAAAGCCGGGTTGACGCTTGCAGGGGTCTGTGATGAGGTGTTTGTTCTTTACCTCAGCTGACTGCCAACTCTGTTTCCAAGAGACTGGAACAGAGAAGTTCAGTGTAGGCGTAGGGGACCAGATTGGGTGACGAGACGTCAAGTGTTGGACAGGGTGGGCGAAGATATCCGCGTATATTGGCAGGTCCGGTCGAGCGTAGACGTGGGAAATGAACTTAGATGATGCCGCATCCCAACGAATATCTGGCAGGGCAATGTTGCTAAGAACTGGCAGCCATGGAACCGGGGTGGAACAGATGGTTCCAGAAATTATCCTCATGGAGGAATATAATTTGGAATTGACCAAGTGGACATGGGGGCTACGGAACCATCCTGGGGCACAGTATTCTGCAGTGGAATAGCATAATGCCAGAGATGATGATCGTAGTGTGGAAGCGCTCGCGCCCCATGAGGAGCTGGCCAGTCTTGCAATGATGTGATTCCTCGCGCCCACCTTTGCTGCGGTTTTTATGAGATGTTTGTGAAATGACAGAGTGCGATCGAGAGTGACGCCAAGATAGACTGTCTGGGCTTCATGCCGGATTCTCGTATCGCCAAGCTGCACATTAAGCTCACGCGAGGCCGAGGCACGGTGTAGATGGAAAACAGATGATACCGTTTTTGCAGTGCTAGGGATTAGTCGCCATTTTTTACAGTCATCAGATATCAGAGACATGTCTTTCGTGAGTGTTTCCTCAAGGATGTTGAACTTGGATGCCTGAGTTGCACAGCAGATGTCATTGGCGTAGATGAATGTTCCTACTCATGACCACAGAATGTGAGCTCAGATCTACAGGGATGCAGAGGTCACACAGGCTCCTAAGCTGAATATGGGTCCCAGATCACATCAAATCGATGGGGTTTATAGTCATCAATATTTATACCCCTTCCCCATATTAGGGAGCTACTCTTTTCCCTGATCCAGCTTTCTGGTCCTTTTTCCAGCCATGACATCATCTCCCCAGACAATAACTAGGATCCACCTATATATCAGATTCCAGGCTCGGGGGGGGGGGGGGGAGGGAAATAGAGAAAAAGAAAAAAAAAAGCTGTTTTCTAGGGGAGAATTTGTTCTGGGAAACCCTCAGCACAAAGTTATAGCAGAAAGCAGTATCTAGCAAAAGCACATACTGTTAAGCCAAAACAGAACAGTGTTTGGGTTTCTCTCTTTTTCTGTAAATCTGTTATCTATATATAGATAGATAGATTAAATACTTTATTATTTTAATAAGAGATATACAGAAAGAAATATACAGAGAGAGACACTAGAGCCCTGCTCATACTCTGGCTTATGGTCGTAGTAGGGATTGAACCAAAAACCTCAGAACTTCAGGTATGAAAGGTATTTATGTAACCATTATGTTATTTCTCCTGCCCGCTCATAAAATTCTTAAAAATAAAACTATATATACAATCCTTTACAGCCTGAGAGATAGGTGTGACCAAACAACCATTGTGAACATTTTAATACTATAAGTACTTTTACAAAATAGCATTTCTTGACTACAAGGTAGTCTTTGAGGGGAATAACCACTAAGAGTATATATTTAAGAGGAATTGGCTTAAGAGTGCTGACCTGGTGTAGTGGCTCTGCACATAGGCTCTGAGGCAGAAAAAGCTTCAGGTTCAAACCCCGTTTCACCAGAAGCCAGTGGCTCACCCCTCTGGGGGGGGGATGGGGGCAATTGGCTCATCTAAAAAAAAGGGGGGGTCAGAGGTAGCAGAGCAGGTTAAGCGCACATGGCTGGAAGTGCAAGGACCAGCACAAGAATCCTGGTCTGAGCCCTGGCTCCCCACCTGCAGGAGAGTCACCTCACAGGCGGTGAAGCAGGTCTGCAGGTGTCTGTCTTTCTCTCCCCCTCTCTTGTCTTCCTCTATTCTCTCCATTTCTTTCTGTCCTATCCAACAACTACAACATCTATAACAACAATAATAACAACAACAATAAACAAGAGCAACTAAAAGGGGGGCGGCTCCAGGAGCAGTGGATTCATAGCGCAGGCACCGAGCCCCAGCATTAACCCTGGAGGCAAAAAAAAAAAAAAAGTTATTAATCTGAGAGTGAGAACCAGAGCAGCTCTCTGGCATGTGTGATGCTGATGTAAATCTAACCCCCTCTTTCTCTTGGTGTTTGGAAAAGCCCTGGCAGGTTTAAAGCCAGCTTCTGGTATTGGTGAAAGTCCTGAGAGCCTTTGACCTTTATTACCTCTGCCCATCTCTTCATCCTTGTATGCATAATGTGAATCATTTGTGTGTGTGTGTGTGTGTGTGTGTATCAACCTTCCTTTTTGTATAAGAGAAATTTTAATGAACATCAGGGCAAGAAATTTTGGCAAGACCGGACTCAGATGCCCCTAGAATTAAACTCTGTTTTCCAGTAACCCTAAAGTTACTGACTTTTGTTTAGTTTCCCACGTTTATAATGCCAGGGAGCAAGCTCCAGACCTCATTCATGTACGTCCAGCACTGTAGGGTCCGGGTGGTAGTGCAGCAGGTAAAGTGCACATGGTGTAAGCCCAGCACTGTCTACCCGCAGTGCTACCTCCCAGCCTACAGAAGTGGCTTCTTTCTATATTCTTTCTGAAGACTTTTCTATCCAGGACCAGAGGATAGCTGACCCAGTACACTTTACCACATATATCTAAGGACCTGAGTTCAACTCCCTGGTCATCACATGGGAGTACTTGCATGGTGGAAAGCTTCACAGGCAGTTTGAAGTAACCTTCTTCTCCTACTGGTTATTAAAAAAGAATGCCACTAGGACTAGAATTGTACAGGTGCAGAGACAGAGCCCCAGTGATAAATCTGGTGGAAATAATAATAATAATAATCTATCAAGTCCAGCTTGGAGTAATTATAATAACAAGTACTCAAATAGTAAACCCAGCCTACAATGCACTGTTCATTCTTGAAAGCAGTTTATAAAATAAATACTCTTGGTCGGGGTAGATAGCATTATTGTTAGGTAAACAGACTCTCACGCCTGAGATTCCAAATCCCAGGTTCAATACCTTGCATCACCATATGCCAGAGCTGATCAGTACTCTAGTAAAAATAAATAAATAAATAAATAAATATGCTTAACCCTTTCTTCTCTGTGAGGAGATATGCACAGAAAATTTAATTTTAACTTGCCCAAGGTGATAGAGCTAGTAAGCACAGGACCAGTATTTCAGTAGAAGAATCTAAATGGAGAGAATCAGTAACTTAACAGGCCATGGATGTTACTAATCAGGAGACATATGCAGTAAATTTAGTGTTTCTGGAAAAGCAGTTACTTAAGACTCAGTATGCTCTAAATGACTGTCAAACTTGCACACCACGTGCATATAAATTATGTAAAATTATATAAATTGACTGTGGTCAGTCAACCTGTATAAGGCCCTTTTCTTCTGCCACTGTATTTTTTTTTTTTTTTGGTGACCCTAGAAGTTAATAGGAGTGTATATTAACGCCATTCCCACCACCAAAGCCCCAGTGAAGCTGAGCACCCACCCTTACCCTCCACCCAGAGATTCTTACTTGGGTGCCCTGTTGTATGCTTTACATTGGGTAGTTCTCCCCCGCCAAGAGAATTGGATCAGTCATGTTAATTTCGTGGGGCCTGCTTGGCCCCGCCCCAAGGAACCCCGCAAGAGTTCCAAAGTTGCAGAGTTCCAGAGTTGCAGAGTGAGAGAGGGCCAGAGTTCGAGAGTTGGAGAGTTGCAGAGTTCGGGAGTGCTTGTGCCGCCACAAAGAGACAGCAGAGTTCTGTTTGGTGATTAGTTTGTCTTAGTTTATAAATCGTTGTTCCTAAATAAAGAAAAATACAGCTTCCCTGCCCAGCCGTTGTCTCCTCGTCTCTGTTACCCGCCCGTGAAGCTAGCCCCGCCAGCAAGAGCCGCCGAATTTTAACAACAGTGCCCTACTCCAAACTCAGTCAGTTTCTGCTTTGAGTTTCTCTTTCTGTTCTTCTTTCTCAACTTCTGTTTATGAGTGGGATCATCCCATACTCATCTTTGTCTTTCTGACTTATCTCCCTTAACATAATTCCAGTATTCTTTCTGATGTTAGACTTGTCTACTTTCCTCTTGCCTCTTCTTTTTTTCTACAAAAAAAAAAAAAAAAAAGGTTAAATTGCTTGAAGGAATCACATTAAGATAGATAAGCCAACAAGAGAAGGATAAAGATGAGATGATCTCACTCATGGACAGAAGTTGAGAAATAGGAACAGAATGGGAAGCACAAAGCAGAACTTGGACTGGAGTTGATGTGTTGCACCAAAGTAAAGGACTCTGGATGGAGTGAGGACAGGGTTCAGGTCCTGAAACATGATGACAGAGCAGGACCTAGTGGAGGTTGAACTGTTATTTGGAAAACTTGAGAAATGGTACATATGTACAAACTACTGTATTTTACTTTTGACTGTAAACCATTAATCCCCCCCATAAAGAAAAAAAAGTGCTACAAAATATGACCTGAAACAACTTCATTTGGGTCAAGTTCATGTAAAGATTAAATGTTCTATTTCCTACTCAAAAGTCCTAAAGAAAATCTAAAATTGTCACCAGTATGTATGTTTCTCATAGATTATTCAAGACATGTACAAGATGGTTTCTTTTAACACAGTCCACAGGCGAGACTGAACAACTGTAATCAAAACAACTGACCAGTGTATTCAATAGTATGAGGATACTCTCCACTGAAAACAAAAGTTCAAAACTTTTGTATAATTAAAAGTAGAAAACAAAACTTTATTTGATGAAAATAAAATGTCTTAAAAGTTCCAGTATGAAGTAACAAAATCAACAACTGACAAATCTTTCAGTCCTTTGCATTGCAAGCAAAATAGTCTCCTTAGGGGGAAAAAAAATTACCATTTCATAATATAGATGTATGTATGTATGTATTCCTTTCTGTAGCTGGGCATGTCTGAGTGGAGAAACAGCTATAATACTCAAAACAGAAGGAAAAGGAGAACATTTCTACAATGAAGATCGGTGCCTTCTTCTAGAGGTGTACTGCAAAACGGTTGCCTTCTTCTAGAGGTGTACTGCAAAACGGTTACCAACAGATCCAGCACCTTGTAATAATCAAGTCACTGATGTGAGTCCTAGGAGCCCCTGAAATGAAAGAGCAAGGAGAGAGACTAGCCGGTGGTGAGTCACAGGTGGGCAGCAGAAGGCAGTTCCACAGCAGTTGGAGTAGCACTCGAATAAATGAAACCCACGGTTTCTTACTTAGCCCACACCGCAAACAGCTCTGTATTTTAAAAGTGGCTGAATATGGGCCCCAGATCAAATCGATGGGGTTTACAGTCAACAATATTTATACTTTTCCCATATTTGGGAGCTGCTCTCTTCCTTGATCCAGCTTTCTAGTCCTCTTTCCATCCATGACACCATCTCCCCAGAAAATAACTTGGGTCCACCTGCATATCAGTGGTCAGGCTCAGGCAAAAACTAGTAAAGTCATGGGCCCCTTGGAATAGACAGACCTAAAGTAGACCTAGTAGTTTGATGCTGAGGAATTCTTCTGATGCAGTCTCCGCCCCCAGGTTTTACCACACCCCGCGTTATCCTAGCAGTGCCCCCTTCAACCAATCCTGCCCCCACACGTCACCCCTGGTTGTCCGCCAATAAAACGTCACTCACCCCCCCTCGCTCTCTTATCACTCTCTCTCTGCGTGGTGAGGTAGTGGGGACTGCCATTGTCGGCGGACTCCACGTGGCCTGAGCCACACCCCCCCATCCTATAATAAAGATTCGTGTATCCCACTTGCTCCAGACCTCCTCTCTCTCTCTTCTCCGCAGTGCAGCCCGACACCTGGCAACAACAACAGTAGTTATTTCCAAAACAGAGACCCCCAAATCTTCATCTGAAATATTATTGGCTTTAGGTTCACGAATAGTAAACAATTTGTTTGGCTTTATATGTTAACTCTTGTGTTCAGCCACCAGGTTCCAGACGCTACCATGATGTCAAACCGGACCTCCCTGGGCAGACAACCCCATCAATGTGTCCTGGAGTCCCGCTTCCTCAGATCCCTGCCCCACTAGGGAATGAGAGACAGGCTGGGAGTATGGATCGACCTGCCAAAGCCCATGTTCAGCAGGGAAGCCACATCTTCCACCTTCTACATCCCATGATGATCCTCGGTCCATAATCCCGGAGGAATAAAGATCAGGAAAGCTATCTGGGGAGGAGATGGGATATGGAGCTCTGGTGGTGGGGACTATGTGGAATTGTACCCTTCTTATCCTATGGTCGGTCTTGTCAGTGTTTCCATTTTATAAATCATTTTTTTAAAAATAATAAGTAAATGAAAATGGAAAGCTCTCAGTCTGGTATCTGGACAGTCACTCTTTGAGTGAGATGGTACCCCTCATGCAACTTCCATGCTGTTATCAGCACATTATCCACACTGAGGAGCCAACCCAACACCGGAGGACCTCATTTCAGGGATGACCCGGAGTAGAGAAACTCCAGATGCCACTTAAGTCTTTTAGACTCTCTCTCTAAAACCCTAGACTGGCACAAGTCTTTCTAGATGCAGAATTTTCATCGATATTCAGTAGTAACACAAAAAGTCAAGAAAGCCAAGACTATCCTGAATCAATGCGCCCACTGTCACTAAAAGAAAAGATTTGCTTCTTGAGTCTTCTCTTTTGTCTCTTTATTGAGAACCCCAACAGAATTAACCAGGAAACAAATCAAGCTGTCAAGATACTGCTACAAGTAAAAACGTTAACTCGACTCACTAGATCATCACAGAAAACAACCCCATCTTCGTAATGGCAAAGAGATGGCATCTTAACACCTTGAGCACAGGAATAAACAGCACGCTAAGTGGGGACCGAATTCTAAGAAATCAATTTTATTTTATATTTATTTTTCCTTTTGTTGCCCTTGTTGTTTTTCATTGTTGTAGTTATTGTTGTTGTTGCTATTAATGTCATTGCTGTTAAATAGGACATAGAAATGGAGAAAGGAGGGGGAGACAGAAAGGGGGAGAGAAAAATAGACACGTGCAGACCAGCTTCACCGCCTGTGAAGCGATTCCCTGCAGGTGGGGAGCCAGGGGCTCAAACCAGGATCCTTATGCCGGTCCTTGCACTTTGCGCCACGTGCGCTTAACCCCCCTGCGCTACCGCTCAACTCCCTAAGAAATCAATTTTATACTTCAGGCTCTTTGAATGTGATATTCTGTGAATTTCCCTTTGATTGGTTTATTTGTAATTTTATTGGATTCTGCAAAATTGTCCGAAATGTCTACATACACTTAACAAGAAAAGGACAGTAATCTGTGCTTATCTGCTTCTATGCCTGCAAGTCACGCGTCATAGCCTCTATACAAATGTATTCACTGAAGCACTACACGGTTATGTTTTGGACCACACAGTCCGTTCCTCCGTTCATGTCGGCTTAAGGAAGTCTTCCACTATCCTTACACAGTCCTGCATCGGCCAGTGGCGTGTTTACCATGAGTTGCTCAGTACCCATTATAGTCAGTCAGTCATGCCCGTCATAATCGCTGTAACCCTGGTAGCCACTGTGCCTTCTCTCGTGGATACTGGACATCTTTTTCCATGACGAGTCCTGGTGGAAACCAGCACTGAAAGACCGGCCCAGGCGCCCCTGCTGCTTCTTAGAGATGTTGTCTTCGCTGTCAGACTTGACAATGCCCTGGGTGTGTGGTGGAGGTTGAGATTCTTGCCTAACAGTCCCAAAAGGAAAGTTCCAAAGGCCAAATCGTTGCCAATGAAGTCTCTGGAATGCTATGATGCAGTGCAAATTTCCTCCCACCTGAGAAGAAGAAGAGGAGGAAGAGGAGGAGGAGGAAGTTGGGGAAGGCAATGATGCGAAATTAGTTCTACTGACATGTAGATTCATGTGAATTCCCTTCATTTTTCCCCTCAAAAGAATGATTTTCATATTTATATCATGTGACTCTACATCTTGCCCAACCAGCTGTCTTTGCAAAGACATATACCAAGGCCCACTAGGAACCAAAACACCCAACGTCACGTGCCTTCCTTGTTTGTACAAACAATTAACTGCCCACCTGTCAAATCCCAGCACCGGAACTGTCATTCTTCCTTTCTGCTCTGCCTGACTCTCATCTGCTAGGAGGACCTTCTCCGAGGGCAGGGCAACTGCTAAATTCATAGAATCTGCCCCTTCCCAAGAGCTGTCCCCAGGCAGTGACTCTGTTCAAGGTCATGGTTAATCTGGTTTAGACACATCAGAACCTCAATGGGCCTGAAGTAGGTGGGTTTTAGACTGCAAGTATCTACACGTTTATCTGAAAGGAGACTTGAGGTTTATGTGTTTGTTTATTTGCTTTAACCCGAGCATTGCTCAGCTCTGAGACTTTGGAGGCTCAAGCACAAACATCTTTTTGCATAACCATTATCCTATTTCCGCAGCTCAGAGATACGAGTTTACAGAGGACAATTTTCTGGCATTAAACAATCAGACACAAAGATAACAACATATAAGACAGCCTAGTTACCTCACCCCTGCTAACCTTTTTTTTAAAATTTGTTTTCCCTCCAGGGTTATTGCTGGGCTCGGTGCCTGCACCATGCATCTACCGCTCCTGGAGGCCATTTTTCCCCCTTTTGTTGCTCTTGTTGTTGTAGCCTCGTTGTGGTTATTATTATTGCCATTGTTGATGTTGTTCGTTGTTGGATAGGACAGAGAGAAATGGAGAGAGGAGGGGAAGACAGAGAGGGGGAGAGAAAGATAGATACCTGCAGAGCAGACCTGCTTCACCACCTGTGAAGCGACTCCCCTGCAGGTGGGGAGCCGGGGTTCGAACTGGGATCCTTACGCTGGTCCTTGCGCTTTGCCCCACATGCACTTAACCCACTGTGCCACCGCCCGACACCCTTTTTAAAAATTTTTTTATCTTTATTTATTTATAGGAAGAGACAGACAGAAAGAGACAGAGAGACACCTGCAGCCCTACTCCACCACTCGTGAAGCTTTCCCCTTGCAGGTGGGGACCAGGGGATTGAACCCAGGTCCTTGTGCACTGTAACGTGTGCACTCAACCAGGCGCGCCACCGCCTGACCCCCCCCCACCCCGCTAACCCTTTACCCCGTACAACTCTGCTGAATCCAAACTGCTCTACTCGTCCTTTCCTTCTTCTTTTTTATGGATGCATTTATTTTCTGAGAAGAGTGAGAGAGAGAGAGAGGGCCCAGAGCATGGCTCAGGCATATGTGGTGCTGGGGATTAAACATGCCCCCCCCAAACATGCAAGTCCTGTGTTTTCCCTGCTGAGCTATCTCCCCAGCTACCTGCTCTTTCTTCAAAGACGTCTTGTGTCTTTCAAACACCTGCCCCTTTTCTGTCTAAAATAGTCTGAACTGGGTTGCCGTGACTTCACATCCTCGAGTGCCGAGGGAAACTCTACAATGGGCCAGCTGGGAAATAACCTGCAGACGCAGTGCTGCTCTTACCTTTTTGGTTTTCCGATGCTGTATGCCCCTCTCTAAATGCCGGATGTCCAGATACTCTGGATTTTGAGTGTTGAGATCAGCAACGATATCTGCCCATCTACAGTGAGGAAGGAATAGAGCAGGACTGTAAGCACAAAATACCGTGCTGGGAAGGGCAGTAAATGAGCTCACTTGGATGCTGAGTACTGCTTCGCCATGTGCACGATTCAGGTTCGATCCCAGCCTCCACTACATTGAAGGAAGCTTCCTTGCTGTGATGCCTTTCACTGTCCCTCTCAGCCTCTATCAGAATCACAGTTATAGAACACCATCTGAGGGGAAGTCGGGAGGTAGCGCAGCAGGTTAATGGTGCAAAGCGCAAGGACCGGCGTAAGGATCCTGGTTCAAGCCCCCAGCTCCCCACCTGCAGGGGAGTCGCTTCACAGGCGGTGAAGCAGGTCTGCAGGTGTCTGTCTTTCTCTCCCCCTCTCTGTCTTCCCCATCTCTCTCCATTTCTCTCTGTCCTATCCAACGACAATGACATCAATAACAACAATAATAACTACAACAATAAAACAACAAGGGCAACAAAAAGGAATAAATATTAAAAAAAAAAGCATACCATCTGAGTAGACTGTTTCATATGATCAATTTGTTAGATTGCCAATTTGACACTCTTTCCTTTCAGCATTGCACAATCTATTTAGCTTTAAATAACATTATTTAGGGAGCTGGGCGATAGCACAGCAGGTTAAGCACACATGGTGCGAAGGATCCCGGTTCGAACCCCCGGTTTCCCACCGGGTCCGCTTCACAGACGGTGAAGCAGATCTGCAGGTGTCTGTCTTTCTCTCCTTCGGTCTTCCCCTCCTGTCTCCATTTCTCTCTGTCCTAACCAACAGCAACAACAATAGCAAGGGCAACAAAAATAGGGGGGCAAAAAGTGGCCTCCAGGAGCAGTGGATTTATAGTGCTGGCACCAGTCCCTCGCGATAATCCTGAAGGCAAAAAAGTAACATAATAAAATATTTGAAAGGTTTATTTATGAGAAATTATTGAAATTATTAAAGAGAAAACCCAAGCATTATTCTGGCAAACATGATGCCAGGGATTAAGTACAGGATCTCACGCTTGACAGTCCAACAGACTACACTGTGCCACCCGGAGGCCATACAGTTCTCTTGTATGACAATTCTGCTTATCCGACCTTCTCAGTAACAAGACGGTCACGCTTCCAATGAAATAAGGATAACTCAGTCCATTAGAAGAAGCCCCTATTTCCCTGAAGAGTCAAGAAAGCACACGGTAGTGTACTGACTGACATAACACTGCTTAGCAACGACAGCAAAAGTGGATGCATCTCACAGAGGATACTGAAATGAAAGAAGCCAAATGCAAGAGGCTATTAGCCTTACGGTTCCATTTTTATGAAATTCAAGAACAGGCAAAGCACATCATTTCTGCTAAGAGAATCAGAAGAGCGGTAAGGAAGATGAGGTTTCCAAGGTGATGAAATGGCTCCACGTCCTGGCTGGGATGGCGGTTACACGGGTGTGTTCACAGTACATCGTGAACCTTCAGGAGAGTGGGAAGGGGACATACCTTTTACAGTGAATAGCAGGGTGTTTCCTACTAGATTCTCCGATCAAGATCCAATATTCTACTTCTTGGGAAGACAAGGGTCCCTTGCTAAAAAAAAAAAAAGTAAATTCATAATCAACTTAATCAAGGCCCTCTTTTCCCTGGAAAATATTGCTTCCACTACAGGTGGCATTTATTCATGCCTAAAGAGACATTCATGTTTAGATCTGCTTCGATCTCCCCGTCCCTCTCAATCTAATTTAAAAAAAAAATCAGCCCAGTAATGACATCATCATCAATCTCCCTTCCTCTCCCTCAGTAACAGAAGTTAGTCAAACAGGGCAGAGAGGACACACTGGTGAATACCATGGTTCTCACCACACACACACAAAATAAATAAAATGGCTTTTTTGTGTTTTGCATCTGAAGCTCTATCTTAGCCTCATTTCTTCTTTTTTAAAGAATGTGTTTTTTAAATATTTTATTCATTCTTTTTTTTGTTGCCCGTGTTTTTATTGTTGTAGTTATTATTGTTGTCTTTGTTGGGTAGGACAGAGGGAAATGGAGAGAGGAGGGGAAGACAGAAAGGGGGAGAGAAAGACACCTGCAGACCTGCTTCACTGCCTAAGAAGTGACGCCCCTGCAGGTGGGGAGCCAGGGGCTCGAGCCAGGATCCTTGTGCTTAGCGCCACATGTGCTTAACCCACTGCGCTACCGCCTGACTCCCAAAGAATCTGTTTATTTATTCATGAGAAAGATAGGCAGAGAGAGAAAGAACCAGACACCACTCTGGCACATGTGCTGCCGGGGATTGAACTCAGGACCCCATGGTTGAGAATTCAGTGCTTTATCAAACACTGCGCCGCCTCCCAGACCACATCTTATCCTCATTTCATGTGGGGCCAGATTTATTTTTGTTTTCACAAGAGAGGGAATCTGTTTCACTGCCATTCCAAAGTTACGGAGAGGATGAAGAGTTGTTCAAATCAAACTCTGAGATTTATTTATTTTTATCATTATATAAGGGGGTAATGATTTACAGTATTTATAGTTGTTGGCACATGGGTAAATTTTCTCATCTCAGGGATGGGGGTAGATAGCATAATGGTTATGCAATGAGACTTTCATGCCTGAGCTTCCAAAAGTCCCATGTTCAATCCCCAGCAACACCACAAGCCAGAGCTGAGTAGTGTTTTGTTAAATTAAAAAAAAAAAAATTAAAATGTAAATAATACATAAAAATAAAATTTCTTATCTCCCCATGAAATGTGTCTGCAAAACATTCTCACCCCCAACCTAGGTCTTTTTCCATAATCATGCATCAGAAACCTAAAGACCCCCACCCAAGCCCCTCCCTGCCCTCCTTCCCAGAGTCCTTTGCTTTGGTGCAATACGCCAGACCCAGTCCAAGTCCTTTGTGCTTTTCCCCTTCTGCCTTCATTCTTTTAGTCTCAGATACAAATGAGATCATCCAGTATTCATCCTTCTTTTTTTTTTTTTTGGTTTATTTCACTTCAAATGATTCCTTGAAGCTCCATCCAAGAGATTTTTTAAAATTTTGTTTATGAGAGAGGGAGAGGAGGGGAGGGGAGGGGAGGGGAGGGGAGGGGAGGGGAGGGGAGGGGAGGAGAGGAGAGGAGAGGAGAGGGAAGGAAGGACCAAAGCATCACTCTGGCACATGCAATACCAGGACCTCATGCTTGAGACCCCAAATATCTCCTCCTTGCCACTTCAAATTTTTCATTTATTTTTAAATAAATGGCCACTCCTGTTGGCCATTTTTTCCATTTTTTTCTTTCAATTTTATTTGACAGGACAAAGATAAATTGAGACAAGGAGGTGAAAGAGAAAGAGACACATGGGGGGTAGTGTCAGGCAGTGGCACACCGGGTTAAACACACATAGTACAAAGTGCAAGAACGGGCACAAGGATCCCGGTTCGAGTCCCCCGGCTCCCCACCTTCAGGGGGGTCATTTCATGGGCAGTGAAGCAGGTCTGCAGGTGTCTCTCTGTCTCTTTCCGTCTCTGTCTTCCCACTCCTCTCTTAATTTCTCTCTGTCTTATGGAATGAAAAACAAAAAATGAAAAAATGGTCACTAGGAGCAATGGAGCAATGGATTTCTAAGTGCCGGCTCCAAGACCCGGAGGTCTTTTGCCCTGGAGGCAAAAGAAAAAGAGAGACACCTGCAGACCTGCTTCACCACTTGTGAAGCGTCCTCCCTGCAGATGGGGAGAGGGCGCTCAAACCCAGGTCCTTGCACATGGTGGCATGTGTGCTTAACTGGGTGCGCCAGTGCCCAGCCCTCAAGAGCCCAAATCCTTAACCCACTGCACCACCTAGTGGCTCAAGAGATTTCCTTTTATCCAAACAAACAAACCTCACTTTTCTCATTTACTGGGTTGCAACAGTGTTCTTTTCAAAACTTATTTATTTTCTTATTTTTAATGAGACGGAGGCAGATACTAAGAGCACTCCTCAGCTCTGGTTGATGGTGGTGCTGGGGATTGAACGTGGGGCCTCAGAGCCTCAGGCATAAAAGTCTTTTGGAGAAAGCAGTTAAATATCTCTTACACGCTTCTACCACATATTTTCATGAGCAGGTCTCCATGGGGAACACAGACAGCCTTACCTGAATGCTTTATTGGCTTTCACAGGGGTTGCTTCAAAGCCAATTGGACAGAAATAATGATTCTGGCAATGATAAATATATGCCAGCGATTCATCTTTCAATCCGTGAGTCAGCTTTGACAAGGCACCAGACGCTACAAGAAAAATAAGGACAGACACATTGAGGTAACCACAAGATACAGCCCATGCTTTGCACAAACAACAAGGTAGGGTTGGAAGGCAGAAGCCATTCTTTGAAGCATTCTAACATTACGGGGGGTTAGGGGGGTTGAAAAGTTAGACAAGGAACAAAAAAAAGTACGAATGAATTCATTTGCAGTGACTCACGACTGGTGACTGAAATTCACATGAACGGAATACCAAACGGAAGAACCCAAATATGCCCTTGCTCCTCCTAACACACACTAAGACAAGAAATGTAATTATTAGGGCCTGGGTGGCAGTGCATCTAGTTGAATACAGGTTACCACTCATGAGGACCTGGGTTCAAGTCCCCTACCCAACCCCCATCCCCACATGCAGGAAGGAAATTTCAGGAGTGACCAAGCAATGACACAGGTGTCTCGACCTCCCTCTTCCTTCTCAGTTCCTGTGTCTCTCACCAAAAATAAACCTAGAGGGAGTCGGGCGGTAGCGCAGCGGGTTAAGTCCATGTGGTGCAAAGCGCAAGGACCTGCATAAGGATCCTTGGTTTGAGCCCCCGGCTCCCCACCTGCAGGGGAGTTGCTTCGCAAGCAATGAAGCAGGTCTGCAGGTGTCTGTCTTTCCCTCCCCCTCTCTGTCTTCCCCTCCTCTCTCCATTTCTCTCTGTCCTATCCAACAATGACATCAATAACAACAATAATCACTACAACAATAAAACAACAAGGGCAACAAAAGGGAATAAATAAAGTAAGGACTACAAAAGGTACATAAGGGCAAGAGACCGGCATACTTTGATGATGACTCTCTTGATAACTACCAGGCCACCTCATCACCTGGGGCCCTACTCTGGGAATCCTGAGATTCCCACACAGACATGATGAGCCTAGACCTCTAACAGATCCCTCTCTCCACTGCCACTGGTCATCTCCATCAGGAACAATATAATGGGCGCCTTTGTGGGTCCCTAAAGGACCTCACCCTCAATGTGGATCAACAATGGTAGGACTGCCCCATTCTCAGAAGGGAGGCTGGACTAAAATCCTCTACCACTTGAGGAAGATGGGTCTGACAATGGGTGCAGCCTAGAATGTTCCTAGCTATGACCAGAGTGTGAGCTCAGACCTACAGGGATGCAGAGGGTACACAGGCTCCTGTGCTGAACACGGGCCCCAGATCAAATCGATCAGGTTTACAGTTAACAGCATTTATATACTTTCCCATATTTGGGAGCTACTCTCTTCCCTGATCCAGCCTTCTAGTCCTACTTCCAGCCCTGACATCATCTCCCCAGACAATACTTTTGGTCTACCTGCATGTTAGCTGTCAGGCTTAGCAAAAATTAGTAAAGTCATGGGTGTCTTGGAATATACCTAAAAAAAGGCCTAATAGCTTTCTCCAAAATGGAGACCCCAAATCTCACCTGCTATAGGTTCCTGATTATTAAATAATTTGTTCTGCTTTATATATTAATGCTTTTTCAGCCACCAAGTCGCAGATGCTACCATGATGCCAACCTGACTTCCGTGGTCAGATGACCTCACCAATGTGTCCTGGAGCCCCACCTCCCCAGCGCCCTGCCCCACTGGGAAAGATAGAAACTGGCTAGGAGTATGGATTCAGCAGAGAAGCAATTACAGAAGCCAGACCTCCCCACGTTCTGCACCCCATAAAGATCCTAGGTCCATGCTCCCAAAGAGATAAAGAATAGAAAAACTTTCAAGGGAAGGGACAGGGTGTGGAACTCTGTTGGTGGGAATTGTGTGAAATCGTACCCCTCTTATCCTATCGTCTTGTCGATATTTTTTATGTTATAAATAAGTAAAGAAAAGTGGTCCAGGAGGTGGTGCACTGGATAAAGGGTTAGACTCTGAAGCATGAGGTCATGAGTTCCACCCCCGGCAGCACATGTACCAGAGTGATGTCTGGTCCTTTCTCTCCTCCTAGCCCTCCCATTAATAAATAAATTAAAATATTTAAAATAAATAAGTAAAGAAAAAAGATCCTAGTGTGTACCAGCACTTAATACATAAAGCCATTAACTTTGGTTTCATTAACTTGCCTCTCTGGGAAGAAACTAAATTATTCATCAACAAATGGACCATTAAAACTGGACATCCTAAAAATAGCTGACAATGGGTGGAAGCTGGCAAGCCTTGGTTTCTTGGACTTTCCAGCCACTAAATTAGCTGAAGCTCCACCCACACCCCCAGCCCCCAAGACTGATAAGTCAAAGGTTACAGGTAGGTCCTTACCCCGGCCCCGCTGATTCACACCTTTTGTGAATTCCACAGGGACAACAGCAGTTCTGGTTTCCATTCTTTCTCCAAGGTTCAGTTTCGACCTTCCCAAGAGATTTTTTTTTTTTTTTTCAATCTCACAATCTACCACCTGAGCATTTTGGTCTATCAACAATGTACAGACACTAGTGTACTAACATGCCTTTTTAAGAGATAGATCAAAAGTAGGTATTTTTTCAATCAGATAGAATCAAATAGAATATCAAAAACAGAGCAAGGCCCAAGAGTGAAAGCAGCCTAATTGTCCATACATCAATAACTAAAGAAGTCATGGGATCTATACTCCCTGGACTACAACTCTGCAATCAAAAAGAGATGTCATTGTGTCTTTTGGAACAAAGTGGATGGGAATGGAGGTGACTATAGTTAGCAAAATAAGAGATGAAAGATAACTACTGTGTGGTTTCACTCATAAGCGTTATCTGGAAAACACAAGGAACTTGCAAAAAAAAAATCTAGTGGGGGTCAGGCGGTAGCGCAGCAGGTTAAACGCAGGTGGCACAAAGCGCAAGGACAGGCAGAAGGATCCCGGTTTGAGCCCCCGGCTCCCCACCTACAAGGGAATCGCTTCACGGGCGGTGAAGCAGGTCTGCAGATATCTGTCTTTCTATTCCCCTCTCTGTCTTCCCCTCCTCTCTCCATTTCTCTCTGTCCTATCCAACAACGACGACATAAATAACAACAACAATAATAACTACAACTATAAAAACAAGGGCAACAAAAGGGAATAAATAAATATTTTAAAAATTAAAATAAAATAAAATAAAATAAAATCTAGCCATCTATTTCTGAGACTTGTGAGAACTCAGGTGGTTAAGCTGTGGGAGGTGGGAGGGTAGGGACACAAAACTCTGGTGGTGGGTGGGGTGTGGAGCTCTACACTATAATCTTACAATGTTGGAACCCACTATTCGTCACAAATAAAAAAGTGAGGCCTTCTTTTCCGACTCTGAGCTTTTCCTCATGAATATGGAGCAGCAAGTCTGTCAGTCATTGGTGGCTCAGCTTCTCTGATGATGTTAAACAAGGATCCCAAGGGAAGTCCTAACTGAACAGCTGTCAGAACTCAAGTTTAGAAGAGTCCATGTTTCATTTCCACAGCGACCTTGACTGCAGGCAGGTTTCATGAGAGTGGAAAATACCACTATAGGCAGGGAGACAACTCATGAATTCAGTGATTCCAAAGGATGTTATCGTTGATTCAAAAAACAGTCTCAACCCCCACACCGGACAGACATCTAATCTTTGATAAGGGGGCCCAATGTATTAAATGGAGAAAGGAGGCTCTCTTCAATAAATGGTGCTGGGAAAACTGGGTCGAAACATGCAGAAGAATGAAACTGAACCACTTTATCTCACCAGAAACAAAAATCAACTCCCAATGGATCAAGGACCTGGAATGTCAGACCAAAAACTATCTTAGAGGAAAACATTGGTGGAACACTTTCCCACCTGATCCTCAAGGATATCTTTGATGATACAAATCCCGTTGCTAGAGAGACTAAAACAAAAACAAATTAATGGGACTACACCAAACTGAAAAGCTTCTGCACAGCAAAAGAAACTATCACACAAACAAAGAGACCCCTCACAGAATGGGAGAAGATCTTCACATGCCAGACATCAGACAAGAAACTAATCACCAAAATGTACAAAGAGCTCAGCAAACTTAGCGCCAAAAAAGCAAATGACCCCATCCAAAAATGGGCAGAGGATATGAATAAAACATTCACTACAGAAGAGATCCAAAAGGCTAACAAACACATGAAAAATTGCTCCAGGTCACTGATTGTCAGAGACATGCAAATAAAGGCAACATTGAGACACCACCTCACTCCTGTGAAAATGGCATACATCAAAAAGGACAGCAGCAACAAATGTTGGAGAGGCTGTGGGGAGAAAGGAACCCTTCTGCACTGCTGGTGGGAATGTAAATTGGTACAACGTCTGTGGAGATCAGTCTGGAGAACTCTCACAAGGCTAGACATGGACCTTCCATGTGACCCAGTAATTCCTCTCCTGGGGATATACCCCAAGGACTCCATAACACCCAACCAAAAAGATATGTGTACACCTATGTTCATAGCAGCACAATTCGTAATAGCTAAAACCTGGAAGCAAACCAGGTGCCCAACAACAAATGAGTGGCTGAGAAAGTTGTGGTATATATACACAATAGAATACTATGCAGCTATGAAAGAAATGAACCCACCTTCTCTGACCCATCTTGGATGGAGCTAGAAGGAATTATGTTAAGTGAGATAAATTAGAAAGATAAAGACAAATATGGGATGATCCCACTTATAAACAGAAGTTGAGAAAGAAAACAGAAAAGGAAACTAAAAAATTCAGAATTTGACTGAATTTGGAGTAGGGCAACAAAGTAAAAACCCTGGGTTGAGAGTGAGGGGTGGATGTTCAGCTTCCAGGAGTGCTGGGGTGGAGGCAGGGAGAGAATGGGATGGGACACAGTCTTTTGGGAATAGTGTTTATGTACACTCCTCTTAACTTGTAGCTATATAAATCACTACTTAATTAAATGAGAGGGGAAAGATTGATAAAAAATTGATGTCTCAAACTTTTTAATGCATAGACCATAGGCTGAGTCTTTGATATGTTGACTTTCTTAAAAGTTTAGACCAGGGAGAAGAGAAGCAGCCGGTGGCACAGCTATATACAAATAATGTCAAAGGACATAAATTATAGTGATGTTGTGTATGATACAGAAAATCCTAAGAAAGGGATATTTCTTTTCTTTTAATTTTTTAATAGTTATTTATTTATTTATTTTCCCTTTTTGTTGCCCTTGTTGTTTTATTGTTATAGTTATTATTGTTGTTGTTATTGGATAGGACAGAGAGAAATGGAGAGAGGAGGGGGAGACAGAGAAGGGGAGAGAAAGACAGACACCTGCAAACCTGCTTCAGTGCCTATGAAGTGACTCCCCTGCAGGTGGGGAGCCCGGGGCTTGAACCACGAAGTGATATTTCAAAGTTAACCCAACTGCCAAATAATATAATTATGCAGTAACTATCTATTGCCTTCTTAAACCCTAAGACAGCAGGAACCTCCTGCTTCCTCTATAGAGCCTACATTTCCCCCAATCCTGGAACCTCTAGGGTGGGGCTCACTTTCCTGCATGCTTCTCTCAATTCATACCAAATGATATTGCATCCGCTGATCTCAACCTAATCAACACAAGGAGTATCACCTCAGCATGCTTCACTTTAGACAGTGTCCAGAGACCTCAGGCATGGAATACCAACCCTTCAGCCTCATTACTCGGGTGAGAACTTTCCTTTCATAGGATTCTCTAATTCCATTCCAGGTGTTTCACTTCCTAACAAAGTCCCAAAACTTAGATATAGACCAGGTCCCGTGAGATAGAGCATATGTTCACATGTATCCATAAATTAGGGCAAAATATATACCTGAAAGCAAAAGTACACAATAGTCTGCAGTGAGTCAGTATGAAGTTCCTAATGAAATAGTATCTAATTAGACTTAGATACCCTCCTCACCTACTTCCTATTACACTTCTCTCACTCACTCCAAAGCTAACCTTATTAAAGCAAGGACTGCAAAAGCTGAATAAGGCCAAGAGACTGGCATACTTTAACAATGACTCTTTAGTCACTATCAGGCCACCCCGCCAGCTGGGGGCCTGGTCAGGGAGTTCTGAGATCCCCAAACAGACATGATGGCCCTACCTAGACCTCAAATAAATCCCTCTCTCCTAACAGTCTGGAGAACTCTCAGAAGGCTAGAAATGGACCTACCCTATGACCCTGCAATTCCCCTCCTGGGGATATATCCTAAGGAACCTAACACATCCATCCAAAAAGATCTGTGTACACATATGTTCTTGGCAGCACAATTTGTAATAGCCAAAACCTGGAAGCAACCCAGGTGTCCAACAACAGATGAGTGGTTGAGCAAGTTGTGGTCTATATACACAATGGAATACTACTCAGCTGTAAAAAATGGTGACTTCACCGTTTTCAGCCGATCTTGGATGGACCTTGAAAAAATCATGTTGAGTGAAATAAGTCAGAAACAGAAGGATGAATATGGGATGATCTCACTCTCAGGCCGAAGTTGAAAAACAAGATTAGAAAAGAAAACACAAGTTGAACCTGAACTGGAGTTGGCGTATTGCACCAAAGTAAAAGACTCTGGGGTGGGTGGGTGGATGGGGAGAATACAGGTCCATGAAAGATGATGAGTGACATAGTGGGGGTTGTATTGTTAAATGGGAATCTGGGGAATGTTATGCATATACAAGCTATTGTATTTACTGTTGAATGTAAAGCATTAATTCCCCAATAAAGAAATAAATTATTAAAAAAAAATCCCTCTCTCCATTGTTGCAGGTCATCTCTATCAGGAACAACAATACAACAGACCCCTTTGTGGGCCTCCATAGGACCTTGCCCTTAATTTGGATCAACAATGGTAGAGAATGTTCCATCCTCCAAAGGGAGGCTGGACAACATTCTCTAGGCTACAACTGAGGAAGACGGGTCCTGATATTGAGGCAGCTTGGACTGTTCACTCGTGACCACAGAATGTGAGCTCAGATCTACAGGGATGCAGAGGTCACATAGGCTCCTAAGCTGAATATGGGCCCCCAGATCACATCAAATCGATGGGGTTTATAGTCAACAATATTTATACCCTTCTCCCATATTAGGGAGCTACTCTCTTCCCTGATTCAGCTTTCTGGTCCTTTTCCCAGCCATGACATCATCTCCCCAGACAATAACCTGGATCCACCTGCATATCAGATTTCAGGCTCAGGGAAAAACAAACAAACAAAAACTAGTATAGCCACAGGCCCTTTGGAATATAACTAAAATATGCCTGCTAGCTATCTATAAAATGGAGGACCCCCCCCCCCCCAACTCTTCATCTTCACTACTCCAGCCTTTAGGTCCATGACTGGTCAACAATTTTTTTGGCTTTAAATGTTAACTCTCTTTTCAGCCACCAGGTTGTAGATGCTACCATGATGCCAACCAGACTTCCCTGGACAGATGACCCCACCAATGTGTCCTGAAGCACCACTTCCCCAGAGCCCTTCCCCACTAGGGAAAGAGAGAGGCAGGCTGGGAGTATGGATCAACCTGTCAATGCCCATGTTCAGCAGGGAAGCAATTACACAAGCCAGACCTTCCACCTTCTGCACCCCACAATGACCTTGGGTCCATACTCCCAGAGAGATAAAGAATAGGAAAGCTGGAAGTCGGGCGGTGACTCAGAGGGTTAAGCGCAGGAGGCACAAAGTGCAAGGACCCCACTTAAGGATCCCGCTTCGAGTCCCCGGCTCCCCACCTGCAGAGGAGTCGCTTCACAAGCGGTGAAGCAGGTCTGCAGGTGTCTGTCTTTCTCTCCCCCTCTCTGTCTTCCCCTCCTCTCTCCATTTCTCTCTGTCTTATCCAACAATGATGACATCAAGAACAACAACAATAACTACAACAATAAAATAAGGGCAACAAAAGGGAAAATAAATAAATATTAAAAAAAAAAAGAATAGGAAAACTATCAGGGGAGGGGTTGGGATATGGAGTTCTGGTGGTGGGAATTGTGTGGAGTTGTACCCCTCATCCTATGGTTTTGTCACTTTCCTTTGTATAAATTAAAAAAAAGAAACTCAAGTCTTTAAAAATTGTGAAAATACGCAACAGAAAATAAATTTATTATAACATTTTAAAAAACATTTTATTTATTTATTTATGAGAAAGATAGGAAGAGAGAAAGAATCAGACATCACTCTGATACATGTGCTGCCGGGGATTGAACTCAGGACCTCATGCTTGAATCCAGTCCTTTATCCAGTGTGCTTCGTCCCAGACCACTATTATAATTTTTTTTTTTTTTTTGCCTCCAGGATTATCATAGTGCCTGCATTACGAATCCACTGCTCCTGGAGGCTATTTTTGCCCTTTTTGCTTATCATTATTGTTGCTATTATTATTGTTATTGCTGTTGGACAGGACAGAGAGAACTTGAGGAAGGGAAGACAGAGACGGGGACAGAAAGACAGACACCTGCAGACCTGTTCACAGCCTGTGAGTCGACCCCCCTGCAGGTGGGGAGCCAGAGGCTCGAACCGGGATTCTTATGCCAGTCCTTGTGGTTTGTGTAATGTGTGCTTAACCCGCTGCCCTACCGCCCGGCCCCCTACTATAACTTTATTTTAATATAGAGAAACTTTTTAAAATTGTCTTTGTTTATTTATTGGATAGAGACAGTCAGAAATTGATAGGGATGGGTGAGACAGAGAAGAAGAGAGACAGAGAGACACCTGCAGCCCTGCTTCACCACTCGCAAAGATTTCCCCCTGCAGGTGGGGAGTGGGGGTTGGTGCCTAGAACCTGAGCTCTTGCTCATTGTGAAAGGTGCACCACCACCTGGTTCTCAATTATAACTTTTTAAATCTTCATTTCACACTTTACTTTCTTGAATCAAATGTGGCCCCAAACAAATTTTCCAGTGTGTCTTTAAAGAACACACACACACTCCCCCCCCCCCCACCCCCTTAAGTTCAGAAACTCCTTGAATCTGGTTTAGGTCATCAACTCATACATCTGAGCACCAAGTGTTTTTCCTTTCTTTTCTCTTTTTAAATTTTTATTTATGTATGTGTTACTGGATAGAGACAGAGTGAAAATGAGAGGGAAAGGGAGATAGAGAGGAAGAGAGACAGAGAGACACCTGCAGCCCTGCTTCATCACTCGTGAAGCTCTCCCCCTGCAGGTGGGGACCGGGGGCTTGAGCCTGGGTCCTTGAGCACTGTAAGGTGCACCATTGCCTGGCCTCCACAGGATGATTTTTAAATTTTTTTATTATTTATTTTAAAAAGGAGGCATTAACAAACCGTAGGATAAGAGGGGTACAACTCCACACAATTCCCACCACCAGATCTCCACATCTGAGCCCCTCCCCTGATAGCTTTCCTTTTTTAAAATTTTTTATTTATAAAAAGGAAAACATTGACAAAACCATAGGATAAGAGAAGTACAGCTTTGCACAATTCCTACCACCAGAACTCTGTATCCCATCCCCTCCCCTGATAGCTTTCCTATCTGGGAGTATGGACCCAAGGTCATTGTGGGATGCAGAAAGTGGAAGGTCTGGCTTTTGTAATTGCTTCCCCACTGAACATGGGTGTTGACAGGTCGATCCATACTCCCAGTCTGCCTCTCTCTTTCCCTAGTGAGGCAGGGTTCTGGGGAATCGGAGCTCCAGGACACATTGGTGGGGTCATCTGTCCAGGGAAGTCTGGTTGGCATCATGCTAGCATCTGGAACCTGGTGGCTGAAATGCTCTTTTTTTTATGTCCTGGGATTTACACAGATTTGGGGGCAGTGGAGATAGGCAAGAACGTTTATTCTTGTTAGGTTCATGCCATTTTTTCTGCTACCTAAACTCTTTAACCAGCTCCTGGTCTTCTAGAAAAATTTCTTATGTGAAGTAATGTTTATGGGCTTCATACTATTGGCTGGGGCGTTTCTCTCCTCATTTCAAATATATAACATACTCAGGGATTTAGATTAGGACCACCAAACTTTTTCTTAAAAGGCCTGACAGCAAATGCTGGAGGGGTGAGAGTTATGGACATTCACCACTCAACTCTGGCTGAGCCCCATGAATGAAGCCAGAAGCAATGTGTACTCAGGGATGTTCCAATAAAGCTTTATTTACAAAATCCTCTACAGCTCAGAGGCTATAATTTCCTAGCCTCTGACTTCTTTAGCCATGGGATCCCTTCTCGCAGGGAAGGCAGGCTGTTCTATAGACACAGATCAAAGCAGAGTTGCTGTTACCATGTGGAAGCCTCAGGGTTCAGGGTTCAAGTCCCTGCTCCCCATCTGCAAGGGGATCACTTCAAAAGGAATGAAGCAAGTCTGCAGGTGGTCCTTCCTTCCTTCCTTCCTTCCTTCCTTCCTTCCTTCCTTTCTCCCTTTCTTTCCTTTCTCTCTCTCTTTCGTCCTTTTAGCAGAGCATTAATCAGCACTGGTTTATGGTGGTGAGAGAGACAGAACCTGGGACTTTGGAGCCTCAGGTATGAGTCTCTTTACATAACCATTATGCTATCTATCCTCACCTTCTTTCCCTATCTCTCCTCCGTCTCTCAATGTCTCTCAGTGCTATCAAATAGAAATTAAAAAAAAAAAAATGAATGGCCCAAGAGTGGTGGATTCATAGTACTGGCACTGATTCCCAGCAATATAACCTTGGTGGCAAAAAAAAGAAAGATAAAGTTATCCACGGAGCTCCCTGTCTCTTCCTGGAGCCGATAAAGCAAGTATCTTTCAGCAAGGGAAGGAGGAGAGAGTGTCACAAAAAACGGGAGAGAGTTCACAATAAAGAGAGCATGTAGGGTCTGAGGGACCAAGATGGGGGAGGGGGGATGGCATTCAAGGAGATGCAGAAAGGGACGGGATTTCCACAGTCCACACACAGAGGGAGTTCCAGGACAAACCAACCCCCTAGAGGGGAGAACGGAGTCAGAGAACAGCAAGGCATCTGCCTCAGACTCAAGGGTCCCAGGGGGCACAGGGCACAGAATACAGGGTACAGAGAGGCCTGCCGTCGGGCACTCCCAGAATTTGAGGACAAGCTCAGAAAAAGATCAGCCTCTGCAATAAAAGACAGTAAACACCGTGTTTAATACATTCCGGCCATCACCGCCCCGAGAGTCATTCCAGTTAGGAGAAGACACTGGCTGATGACACTAAATTGAGAATGATGTTCAGTCTAGAAAAAAAAAAAATCGTGAAATTGAAACAGCCAGGCAGCCACTGAGGGACACTTATAATAGGTGAGACTGACAAGGTAGACACAAGGGGTGGGGTGTTTTCTTATCTTTTTAAAAAATTTTTTATTACCTTTATTTATTTATTGGAGAGAGACAGTCAGAAATCGAGAGGAAGGGTGAGACAGAGAGGGAAAGAGACAGAGAGACACCTGCAACCCTGCTTCACCACTCGCAAAGCTTTCCCCCTGCAGGTGGGGAGGGATGGGGTGTTTTCTTTTTTTTTCTTTTTTTTGGGGGGTGGGTGGGGCGTTTTCTAATGATATAAATATATATATATATATTAAATCATCCTTTTGAGGGGGAAAAACAAAAGGGAATTCATAGGAACTTCCATGTTAATAGAACTAAGCTCCCATCACCGCCTCCCCCAACTTTTTTTTCTTCTTCACAGGTGGGAGGAAATTTGCTCCGCATTCTAGCACTCCAGGAACTTCCTTGGCAAAGATTTGGCCTTTGGAACTTTCCCGTTTGGGAGCTCAGTGGCTCTCTGCTTCCATCTGTGTGTTTTCTTCTGAGTACTAAGGGTCTCACTCCCTGAACCTCTCTTCAGCCTCCGAGCAGTGACACTTAGCCTGACCCTTGGCCTGACAGTGAGGAGGAAAGAGAAACAGCAGGAGAAGGCCAGCTTGCACTGGTCTGGGGGAACGCAAAAGAGCTGGTGTTATGAGCATCACCACAGAGGCATCTGTCAGCTCCCCACATCAGAAACCTCTATCTGACCTCGGGGCCAGTGGGAATTTGAGAAAACCTGCAGCTGAGAGACATGAACAATGACTACTCTTAAATCAGACCGGGGCTTTGCCGTCAGCTGGCGGCAGGCAGATGAGTTATGACTGGATCAGGCAGACAGAACATCCCCGCTCAGAAAGTCAGCCCTGATCGGTGAAGGCCCAGGGACAATAGAAGCAATAATGATGGGTGTGATTTATTGATTTCATAAACTAGCTGAGAAAAAAAAAACAAAAAACCAAAAATAGAAACAAACGGAAAATAGTAGGATAGTAAGAATGAAATGCAAGAACCCCCGTTTGGTATAATCTGTCTCGTCACCAGGGTTATTACTGGAGCTCTGTGCCTGCAGTTTTTCTCTGCTCTGAGGGGAACTCTTTTTATTTATTCCTTTCTGATAGAAGGTGAGTGAGAGAATGAGAACCAGTGAGGTTGAGGTCGAAAGGGAGACAGTGCACTAAAGAAAAAGACTCTGGGGTGGAGGGGAGGGCTCAGGTCCCGGAACATGATGGTGGAGGTGGAGGAGGACCTAGTGGGGCCTGAACCGTTATGTGGAAAACTGAGGCATGTTTACACATGAACAAACTATTGTATTTTACCGCTGATTGTAAACCATTAATCCTCCAATAAAGAAAGTTTTTAAAAAGGAGAGAGACAGAGGAAAGGACAGACACCATACTTCTTGCTCCACTGTTCCTAGAAACCAAGTACTCACAGGACACGGTGCACAGGCCTTTTTCCCAAGAGTGCTATCTCCCAGTCTCTGCATTTGGTATAATTTTTAACTTATCTGAGTAGAAAAAAAAAATGGATCTGAACTTTCTAGCCACAAGCGTTGATCGGAAAATGAACGATAGTAAGTGAACTGATCATTTGAAACTAGTGTTGCCAACTTCTAGGATAAACATCCCTGGGGGAAAATAAAAATCAACCCACATGAATGGCTAATTTCACTCATTTTATCAAAATCCTTGGATTTGGGGAATTTTGATTGTTTTTATTTTTTACTATCTTTATTTATTAGTTAGAGATGGCCAGAAATTTGAGAGGGAAGGTGGATACAGAGAAGGAAACAGAAAGAGGCCTGCAGCCCTGATTCACCGCCTGTGAACCTTACCCCCCACTCGACCGGCAGAACCTGGTCCTTGACATTGTAACACTTAACCAGGCACACTACTGTAGGATGCGGTAGCGCTTGGGGGGAACCCCCACTGAAAGATGGGCGCCTGAGTGGCACGACCAATCCTATCAGTCTCTTTCTCTACTAAGAGGCGGAGCAAGTAAGGACATGGATTATCTGCCCCGCCTATCAGCCTCCCTGCCTCACAGTAGCCCACTCCCTTATTATCTACATAATCATTGGTTTGCCTGAAAGTCCCTTCCCTACATCCCCACCCATTCCATTCCTTTGATCATATCCGATCTATCTTCTCTCTGCCAGCAGGACCCCCCTCTGGCTGCTGGTTACTGATAACCTTGCTTCCTCATTCCTTTAACCATTAAACCTTTTGCTCAACAATTACTGGAAAAGTCCTGACCCTCCCCAGACCCTTTGCCTCCCTACCCTATACGGTACACATTCGTCACTTCCTCCTGCGATCCCTTATACACCCTCCTTTGCCGTTCAATATACGGACTGATCATGAAGCATTTCCCCAGGTCAGCTCTTTCTGCGGCACTAGCGCCGGGTAGTGAGTCAGTCCCGCGGGCTCACTCCTACTGCCCCGGAACATTCTTCTGGACCCCGGCATCTGGTGCACAACAGAGCACGTAAGCCAGGAGTCTGTGCCCGGGAAGAGGCCTCTCCACAAAGAGTCCGACAACACTACCACACAGATTTTGTTCTCATTCCATGAATGAAGCCAGTTGTTATTTAGTGTAAGGACCAGCAGAAGTGAGCATGTGAGCCAGTCCTGAGGAATCAGTAAATCCCAGAAGCAAACTAAGTCTTTTTATCTTTTTTTTTTTTTTAAATAAATTTAAAGTAAAACAGATAGTGGGTTGTTTGTTGTTGTTTTGCTTGTTTGTTTACCAGCACACTGCTCCGGTCTGACCTATGGTGGACTTAGGAGCCTCAGGCATGAAAGTCTTTTTTTTTTTTTTAATATTTATTTTATTTATTTATTCCCTTTTGTTGCCCTTGTTGTTTTATTGTTGTAGTTATTATTGTTGTTGTCGTTGTTGAATAGGACAGAGAGAAATGGAGAGAGGAGGGGAAGACAGAGAGGAGGAGAGAAAGATAGACACCTGCAGACCTGCTTCACCGCCTGTGAAGTGACTCCCCTGCAGGTGGGGAGCCGGGGTTCGAACCGGGATCCTTAGGCCGGTCCTTGTGCTTTGCGCCACCTGCGCTTAACCCGCTGCGCTACAGCCCGACTCCCAGGCATGAAAGTCTTTTGCAGAACCATATGTTGTCTCCCCAGCACCCAAACAGATACATCTTAAAGAAAAATAATAAAGATTAAGGCTTTTTTTTTTTTAAAGCAACAACTGGTGATAGTTTTCACCCCCTGAATATCCCAGAAATCCAAGAGAAAAGACTAACTCTGCAACTCTTCCTTCCATAATGAGAAAAAGAAAAGAGGTTTTATTTGCCTCTGTTAACGAGACCCCATCCCAACAAAGGCAGAAATTCTGGGGTGATGTGTACAAGGTCTCGCGGCATCACATATGGAATCAGGGCAACAGAGGGCAGCCTGGTGGCCAAGGACACATGTTATCAAGAGGAAACACAGCGGGAGGTAACACGTGCCAAAGGTCCCAGGTCGGAAGCACCAACTCAACGTCTGTAGGAGTTAAGTGGAGTTTGGAAAGTGACCGCATCAGCCTCAGAGCTGAAGCAGGGCTACCTGGGAACACTGGTTTTGAAAAGGAAGACAAGGAGAACCCAAGGGAGACATCAGCCATCGCCCTTCTAGAAACGCAGAGAAAAAAAACAGTGAGCAGTAAAGGAGGCGAGGGAAGCCGGCATAATGGTTATGCAAAGAGACTGTCATGCCCCAGGCTCCGAAGTTGTAGGTTCAATCCTCCTCCCCCACTGCCCACAATAAACCAGAGCTGAGCAGTGCCCCAATATAAAAAAAAAAAAAAAAAAAAAAAAAAAAAATCGGAGGGGGCCTGGGTGGTGATGGACTTTGCAGACTGCACACAATGCAATGTGCATGGACCTGGGTTCAAACCCCAGGTCCCCACATGCAGGTGAAAAATCTTTGTGAGTGGTGAAGCAGTGTTGCCAGTGTCTCTCTGTCTCTCCATCTCTCCCTGTCTATTACCCACCCCCAACCCCCATCTCTCTGGATTTCTGGCTGTCTCTATTCAACAAATGAATAAGATAATACAAAAATAAAATTTTTTTAAAAGAAGTCAAGGTTTGTTATAGGTGAAATGAAAGCAAAACAATGGAGAATCAAATGGGACAAAATAGGGAGAGCCTACTATTAACATGCACTTGAAAAGATCACAGCAACCATGCATTCATTCCCCCGCTAAGAAAAAGAAAGAAAGAAAAAAAGAAAGAAAGAAAAGAAGGAAGGAAGAAAACAGAGGGTGGGGTAGGAAGTTTATTTCATTCTACAAACAAAAAAGACCCGGCGAACGTTGCAGCAAGTTTCACACACTGATAGGGAAAAATAAATAAATAAAAAGTAAATCAGTAGAAGGGCCGGGTGGTGGTGCACCCGGTTGAGTGCACATGTTACAGTGCACATGTTACAATGCACAAGGATCCGGGTTCAAGCCCCCAGGCCCCGACTGCAGGGAGGAAGCTTTGTGAGTGGTGAAGTAGTCTGCAGGTATCACGCTGTCTCTCTCTCTCTGTCTTCCCCTCCCCTCTTGATTTCTAGCTGGCTCTATCCAACAAATAAATAAAGATAATAAAAAAATACTAAAAAAAGAGATTAAAACAAAAGCCAATTAGTGGAAGTCAGAGCTACTCATCCCATATTATAGGGGGGTCTCTCGTTCCCATACAAACCAAATCACTGATGTAAAAAGTCATGAAGAACTCAAGAGGCAAAGAAGTAATGTAAGAGACACCGGACCTACTGGAAACAAAAAAATAATAAAGCAGCGACCCTCCAAAGTCTGCAAGGGAGGATTTTTTTATTACATGGTGGCTTAAAATCAGACAGGACATTTGCACAAATATCTTTCCAAACTTGCAGAAGAGAAGTTCCTGAAATCAGATCTCTCCTGGGCCTTTAAGAGATTTTATTACAGCCTCTTAAAGGCTCCGTACAGGCTGGGGGAAGTTGTCTGAAAAGTCTTATTAAATTCTATTTATTTATTTATTTGAAACAGAAAAATTGAGAGGGGAAAGGGGGAATAGAGAGGAAAAGAGACAGAGAGACACTTGCAGCACTGCTTCACCACTTGCAAAACTTTCCCCCTGCAAGTGGGGACCAGGGACTTGAACCTAGGTCCTAGCGCACTATAATGTGTGCACTTAACCAGGTTGTGCCACTGGCCCGACCTCAAATTGATTGAACTGATATATAGCTCATGCTTTCTCTCCATCTGTCTTCTCTCATACCATGTCTTTCTTTCATATTAGAATCTCTGAGCCTGCAAAGAGTCCCCTCATTGCCTTTCTTTTCAAATTTCTATGTTTTCTTTTTTTGATATGACAGAGAAATTGATAAAGGAGGGAGGAGAAAGGGAGACACCTGCAGACCTGCTTCACCGATCATGAAACTCCCCCTCGTGCTCGTAGGAACTGAACCTGGGTCCTCGTGCATGGGGTCAAGTTGGTTCAACCAGGGTCACCGCCACCTCGCCAGATTTCCCTTCATTCTAGGACCTAGTTCTCCCCGGCACTCGCTCTAATATTCCTGACATCCATATGACCAAGACCATGCACTTCTTGTACAAAATCCTCTCATGACCAACAGGCAGTGAGCAAGTGAGAAGTCTGGTTCCCAACACTATTCTGCTCACACAGTCTTGGGCCAGGTCAGAAGACAGCTGGCAAATGCTAGAAGAAGAAGAAGAAGAAGACAGCTCATCTCAGCCCTACAGGGATGCAGAGGTTACACAGGCTGAATATGGACCCCAGATCAAATCGATGGGGTTAACAGTTAACGACATTTATATACTTTTCCCATATTTGGGAGCTACCCTCTTCCCTGACCCAGCTTTCTAGTCCTATTTCCAACTCTGATATCAACAGAAAATATTCTGCCGCTGACCAAAAGAATGAAGGGGGGGGGGGGCTGCAGTATAGCTCACCGGAATAGTGCGCTCTGATTTGAACCTGGTCCCCACTGCACTGAAAAAGCTTCAGTCCTGTGCCATGTGCGCTTAACCCACGTGCACAACCGGCAGACCCCCAAATCCTATACTTTCTATAAGCAGTAATGGGAAGAGCTAAAATTAATCAATCGAATTTTGAAGAGCGCCCTATTACCATGATTTCTCTCTGGATAAAGAGAGAAGACAGGCTGGGTGGTGGTGCACCTAGTTGAGCGCACATGTTGCAACGCATAAGGACCCAGGTTCAAGCCTCCGATCCCCACCTGCAGAGCCAAAGCTCCACAGAGGTGAAGCAGGGCTGCGGGTGTCTCTCTATTTCTCTCCCTCTGTATCTCCCGTTTCCCCCAGTTTCTGGCTGTCTCTATCCAACAAGTACATAAAGAATAATAAAACAATTTCTAAAAAGAGACAGAAGAAAGGAACATTTAAGGACTGGAGAGACAGCTCACTGCATTAGCGCACAGGGTTTGTTTTCTTGAAGCCCCTGAGGCCGCGGCATCAATGCTTGGCACTGCCACAAGCCAGAGCTGAGCAGTGCTCCAGTCTCCATCCTACAAATAAATACAAAAAAGAGGAACGGCATGTAGGATTCACATAGAGTCTCCTGAGTCAAAACAGCTTCTGTTTTGACGGATTCTTTTTTATTATTATTATTTTTTAATATTTATTTATTTATTCCCTTTTGTTGTCCTTGTTGTTTCATTGTTGTAGTTATTACTGATGTCGTTGTTGTTGGATAGGACAGAGAGAAATGGAAAGAGGAGGAAAAGACAGAGAGGGAGAGAGAAAGACACCTGCAGACCTGCTTCCCCGCCTGTGAAGCGACTCCCCTGCAGGTGGGGAGCCGGGGGCTGGAACCGAGATCCTTACGCCGGTGCTTGTGCTTTGCACCACCTGCGCTTAACCCACTGTGCTACTGCCTGACTCCCTTGATGGATCCTAAAGCATCGTCCAAGTGCCTGTGTTTGTAGAAGTCACACAGTCACCTACCAGTCTCTCCAGCTGTTTTATTCTTCCCATGAGGCTTATAGAGAACATAGGAGCATCCTTTGACGTGGAAGTGGTCATTAATTTGTCGGAACCATCTGAAAAAGAAGAAGAGCTCACAGTAACCGTTCCACGACAAAGACAGGTCTATTCCAACTCTAGAGAAACTCAGGCCAGAGAGCAAGACTGGAGCCCAGCAACCAGGTACACAGTCGACCAGGTTCACACATTCACGGCAAGCTAACTTTCGTAGAACTAGGAGGAAAGTACGATTTCCCTACACGAGGGCTCCATACCTCATCAGTGTGGTATTTCCAGTGAAAGGGCCGAACCTAATGTCTTCAAACGGGGGTTGAAAGCCCAAAATATGTAACGCTTCCTCTTGGGTAATCGGTGGGAGGCTAGGAAAGAAACAACACCTTTCACTTGACAATCACAATCACATGCGCACATAGTCTGTCTCCACGTCAGTGTGTCCTCAGAGCTGCAAACTGAGCGACATCTTTAACATCTATCGTTTTGTTTAATAATAATTTAAAAAAACAGTAGATATAGTGATTGTCAGGGCTTCACCATGCCAGTTGGACTTATTTTTATATCTTATTTGTTTATTTATGTATTGGATAGAGACAAAGAGTAATCGAGAGCGAAGAAGGGGAAATAGGAAGGAAGGGAGACATTTGCAGTCCTGCTTCACCACTTGTGGAGTTTTTCCCTGCAGGTGGGGACCAGGGGCTTGAACCTGGGTCCCTGTGCACTGTAATGTGTGCACTTAACCCAGCTCCTTCCGGTTGACTCATTTTTTTAAAAGATGTATCTACAGCTACCTGTCTGTCTGTCTTATCTCTCTGTCTATCTGTCTACCAATAGAGAGACCAAGACAGAATCAGAGGAGTAGAAGGAGAGAGGGGTAGAACCAAAAAGTGCCTCTTAGTATGGTGGGGGCCAGCTCAAACCCGGGTCCCCTCCCAGGTGATCTATCTTGCCAGTCACACGTGCATATATTTGTAGTTAACAGGTTTTTGTTGTTGTTGTTGCTTTGCTGTTGCCACCAGAACTGTTGCTAGGGCTTGGTGCCTCCACAATTAATCCAGCACACCCAGCCACTTTCATAGTTTATTTGCTAGGACAGAGAAAAATTGAGAGGGGGGGAAGAGGAGGGAGAGAAAGATATACACCTGCAGAACGTGAAACTTCAGGTTGGCAACGGAGACTCAAGCCAGGACCTCACACATGGTCAACTGTGGTCAACTGGGTGCACCACCACCTGGTCCTTAAGCTCTCAGTTGTGAGGTCTTGAGTTCAGTCCCCAGCATCACATGTGCAGAAGTGATGCTCTGTCTCTTTCTTTCTTCCATTCTTTCTTCCTTTCTTTCTTTCTTTCTTTCTCTCTCTCTCTCTCTCTTTCCCTCCCTCCCTCCCTCCCTCCCTCCCTTCCTTCCTTCCTTTCTTTCTTTCTCTCTGGCCTCCCTTCCCCTCCCCTCCTCTTCCTCTCTCTCTTGTAGTTAACAGTTTTATCACAAGATACAGTAGGCTACTTAACTCAACATATGAAAGATCTATTCTTAAAAATCTTCTAGATAAAGGAATTCAAACTCAGGGCCCACTACAATGAAAGGAACTTCAGTGCTGGGTGGGATCTCTCTCTCTCTCTCTCTCCCTCTCTCTCTCCCTCTCTCTCTCTCTCTCTCTCTCTCTCTCGGTGGGATCTCTCTCTCCCTCTCTCTCTCTCTCTCTCTCTCTCACACACACACACACACACACACACACACACACACACACACGACTATCTGCTTCCTCTTTCATTTAGAAAGAAAAAGGGGCCAAGTTGGTAGCACACCAGGCTAAGCGCACGTAGTACAAAGACCCACATCAGGATCCCGGTTCGAGCCCCCCGTTCCCCACCTACAGGGGAAGGGTGTGGATCACTTCACAGGAGATGAAGCACGTCTGCAGGTGTCTATCTTTCTCTCTCCCTCTCTCTCTCCCCCTCCTCTCTCAATGTCTCAATGTCCTATCCAATTAAAAAAAAAGGGAAAAACTTGGCCTTCAGGAACAGTGGATTCATAGTGCAGGCACTAAGCCCCAGTGATAAGCCTGGAGGCAAAAATGAAAGGACGGAAAGGAAGGAAGGGTGGCAGCAGCAGGTAACTCCTGACTGGAGAATTTGGGGGACACTTACCTTCCCGCTCCCATTGTGCTGTATAAAAAATTCCAACAAGAAATCAAGGAGGAGATGCCACAGGAAGTCTTGTATTGTGGCCGGCTTATGCAGTACCTGAGAAGGCAAAGGGGACTTAGGGTCACTTGAAAGGACACAGAGCGCGTATAATAGAAAGCTAACACTCGTGGCAGCTCAAGAGTCAACACCATGGAAATGTCCCTCATGTAGACCAACGCAAAAGCTTCATTCATGGGAGTCAGGCGGTAGCACAGCGGGTTAAGCGCACGTGGCACAAAGTGCAAGGACCAACCTAACGATCCCAGTTCGAGCCCCCAGCTCCCCACCTGCAGGGGAGTTGCTTCACAGGCGGTGAAGCAGGTTTGCAGGTGTTTATCTTTCTCTCCCCCTCTCTGTCTTTCCCTCCTGTCTCCATTTCTCTCTGTCCTATCCAACAACGACAACATCAATAACAGTAATAACTACAACAATGAAAAACAACAAGGACAACAAAAGAGAAAATAAATAAATAAAATATTTTTTAAAAAGCTTCATTTTTGTTGGTACACACACAAAGCATATTATAAATACAGCAACAAGATTTCCATTTTAATAAGGGAAGCTAACTATAATTAGCTAATAATACAATGGAAGATTATCCAAATCAATATTCGACCCAAATCAACAATATACAAAAAAATTACAATCTTTGTGAATTTTATTTATTTCATCTTTAATCAGAACTCTACTATGCTCTGCTCAGCTCAGATTTATGATGGTACCAGGAATTGAACCTGGGACCTCAGAGCCTCAGGCATGAAAGTATTTTCATAACCACTAAGCTATCTCCCCACCTCTCCAGCTACTATGATTCTGTTTTTTTCTATTTTGTATGTGTGATTAGTAGAGGGTTACAAGATGGTACGATTACGGGGTCTAGTTCCACAGTGCACACACCACCAAAGTTCTCTGTCCTCCACCCTGCCACCCCCCAGAGAAAACCACCAGAGTTCTTACAAGTCTTAAAGTTTGCTTGCTTCTGTTGTGTGTGTGGGTGGGTGGTTGTTGTTTCTTTGTTTTTAAGTCCATGTGTATCGGTTCTCTAGATTTCACATATAAGTGAAACCACCACGTCAATTCCCACAATTTAGACATAGACTCCCACGGAAGCTGCATATTTGACTATCTGCAACTAAGAGGATCACCACCGTCACCCTGTAGTCCCCCCTAGAACCTCTCAAGTTAGACGACCACACATCCTACCTCCTGACGTGACACAGTATGTCTGAAAGACACAGACCACTTGGGCTGTATTCTCGCTTCCAATGGCCAACCTAAATCCATTCAAGTCTTTCTAACCTCTCACTTGTAGGAAAGCGTGAAGTTGTAGGAGTAATTTAGATCGGGATGAGGGTCAAGGGCGTGGGGGAGTAGCACAATAGTATCATACCAGACTTGCATGACTGATGCCCTAAATGTATCAAGTTCAGTTCCCAACACCACCATATGTCAGAACTGAATGGTGTTATTTTTTTTTCAATCTTTTTTTTTATTATCTTTTATTTATTTATTGGGTAGAGACAGCCAGAAATCGAGAGGAAGGGGGAGACAGAGGGAGGAAGACAGAGAGACACCTGCAGCACTGCTTCACCACTCACAAAGCTTTCCCCCTGCAGGTGGGAACTGGAGGCTTGAATTCAGGTTCTTGCACATTGAAGCGTGAGTGCTCAACCAGATACTAACATTATTAAGATATTTTTAAAGATTTTATTTATTTATTAATAAGAAAGGATAGGAGGAAAGAGAGAAAGAACCAGGCATCACTCTGGTGCATGTGCTGCCGGGAATGGAACTTGGGATTTCACGCTTGAAAGTCCAGTGCTTTATCCACTGTACTACCTCTCAGACCCTGAGTGGTGTTCTGATACCTATCTATTGATCTCTCTCTCTCTCTCTCTCTCTCACACACACACACACACACAACACACTTTCCCTGCTGCTCTTTTTCATTCATACACTTAGAAAAAAATAACAGGGAGTCAAGCGGTAACGCAGCAAGTTGAGCGCAGGTGGTGCGAAATGCAAGGACCAGCATTAGGATCCTGGTTCGAGCCCCAGGCTCCCCACCTGCAGCGGAGTCACTTCACAGGTGGTGAAGCAGGTCTGCAGGTGTCTATCTTTCTCTCCCCCTCTCTGTCTACCCCATCTCTCTCCATTTCTCTCTGTCCTATCTAACAACAACAACAACAATAATAACTACAACAACAATAAAAAAACAAGGGCAACAAAATGGAAAATAAATAAATATAAAAAATTTAAAAGAAAAAATAACAATAGTTGGGGGCTGGGTGGTGGCACATCTGGTTACGTGCATATTTTATTATGCACAAGAACCCAGGTTCAGTCTCTCCTCTGCCGGATCAGCTAGGAACACCAGAGGAGACCACCCGGGACCGAAACAAGACAGGACTAGAATGACCACAGGAACCCAGTAAATCACCCGTGAGTACAAACACGCGTGGCTGGTGACAGAGAGGAGAGAGGAGCCTAAGGAGAGATTAAGTGACTGCTAACAGTTCAGCAGTTTATCAGTGGAGACACCACCTCCAGTCTGCTCCACCAACAAGGGGACAGCTGAAGGGAGGAGAGGACTCCCCAGAGACTCACCAAGTGCACCTCTGAGTCTCCATTGCTACTACCCTCAGAATCTGGAGCAGCAACAGGGAGGGACACCAGGGGACAGAGATCTAACCGGGAAACTCAGGAGAAGACCTGTGACATAGCTGAGGGGCTGTGAAAGCCTCTTTGCATAACCACTGGATTATCTCTGCCACACCCTGCTTTATCTCTTCGTCAGGAGTCAGTGATTAAGCTGAAGCCTATTGATAGTTTAAAAGCCCTCAGGTTCCCATAGCCTACAGGGAAGAAAAAAAAAGAGGCTTTTAAACCACTGAGCTCCAACTCAGAGATTTAAATACTATTGAAACAACTGTTAACTTCCCCCACTGTGAACCCTTTAATTAACTTACTTAGACACAAGTCAATCCAGGCAATAGTGATCAATAATTTGAAAAGTACTGATAAAGGGAACTCATAACATAATATATAAAATGGTTAAAACAACAAGAAAAAATATTGGAGAATCGAACCAGGACAAGAGTCCAGCTAAAAGTCCTCCAGAGGGTGAAGCACAAAATAACGAGTTTAACATCCAAACATTAGCTAAGGAAATAATAACAGGAGTGAGTAAAGAATTTGAAAAAATTGTAATCAGAAATGCAGGAACCACAAATGAGAATATGGAAGAAAATACTAATTATCTCATGGTTATTAGAGAGCTGAAAGCTGAAATCACTGAGCTAAGAATGCAACTAGCTGAACAAGCTAAAACAGTATCAGAGCAGGGCAACAAAATAGATGAACTCCAGAAAACAGTAGAGGGCAGAGAGAATAGAATCTATGAGGCTGAAGACAGAATTAGCAAGATTGAGGATGAATTAGAGACAACTAAAAAAGAAGTAAGAGATCTCAAAAAGAGATTAAGAGATGCTGAAAACAACAACAGAGTCCTATGGGATGACTTCAAAAGAAACAATATACGCATTATTGGCATACCAGAGGAAGAAAGAGAAGGAGAGGAAGAAAGCATTTTCCAGGCCATAATAGCTGAAAACTTCTCTAGTCTAGACAACATCAAAGACATAAAGATTCAAGAAGCCCAGAGGGTCCCAAACAGAATTAACCCAGACCTAAAGACACCAAGACATATCATACTTAGAATGGAAAGGAATAAAGATAAAGGATCCTGAAGGCTGCAAGAGAAAAACAAAGAGTCACCTACAAAGGAAAACCCATAAGATTAGCAGCAGACTTCTCCATACAAACACTACAGGCCAGAAGAGAATGGCAAGATATCTATCGAGTGCTCAATGAGAAAGGCTTTCAGCCAAGAATACTATATCCTGCTAGACTGTCATTCAGACTAGATGGAGGCATCAAAACCTTCTCAGACAAGCAACAGTTGAAGGAATCCACTATCACCAAGCCTGCCCTGAAAGAAGTTCTGAAAGGTCTCCTATAAACAATCAGACCACCACAAATAGGACATATATCAAAACACTCTAAAACTCTACAAGAATGGCGTTAAAATATCTTCAATCTTTGATATCAATAAATGTCAATGGCCTGAATTCACCTATTAAAAGACACAGAGTAGGAAGATGGATCAGAAAACACAACCCAACAATATGCTGTCTACAGGAAACCCACCTAACTCAACAAGACAAACACAGACTTAAAGTGAAAGGATGGAAAACTATCATACAAGCCAATGGCCCACAAAAAAGGGCAGGAACAGCTATTCTCATATCTGACATGATAGACTTTAAAATAGATAAGATTAAAAAAGATAGGAATGGACACTACTTAATGCTCAGAGGATCAGTCAATCAAGAGGACGTAACAATTATTAACATCTGTGCACCCAATGAGAAGCCATCTAAATACATCAAACTTCTACTGAAAGAGCTACAGCAATATATTAACAGTAACACAATCATAGTAGGGGACTTCAACACCCCACTCTCTCAACTTGACAGATCATCCAGGAAGAAAATCAGTAAAGACATAAGGGAGCTAAAGGAAGAGATAGATAAACTAGAACTATAGGACATTTTCAGAGTCATTCATCCCAAGAAACTGGAATACACATTTTACTCAAATCCACATGGGTCATTCTCAAGGATAGACCATATGTTAGGCCACAAAGACAGCATCAGCCAATTCAAGAGCATTGAAATCATCCCAAGCATCTTCTCAGACCACAGTGGAATTAAACTAACACTTAACAATCAACAAAAGATTAGTAACAGTCCCAAAATGTGGAAGCTCAACAGTACACTTCTTAACAACTTCTGGGTCAAAGAGGAAATCAAGCAAGAAATCAAAGTGTTTCGAGAGTTCAATGAAAATGAAGACACAAGCTCTCAAAATATTCGGGACACAGCTAAAGCAGTCCTAAGAGGGAAGTTCATAGCTATACAAGCACACATTAGGAAACAAGAAAAGGCACAAATAAATAGCCTGATTGTACATCTTAAAGACCTAGAAGAAGAACAACAAAGGAACCCTAAAGCAATGAGAAGGTCAGAAATCACTAAAGTTAGGGCAGAAATAAATAACATTGAGAATAGGAAAACCATGCAAAAGATCAACGAAAGTAAATGTTGGTTCTTCGAAAGAGTAAACAAAATCGACAAACCTTTAGCCAGACTCACAAAACAAAAAAGGGAGAAGACCCAAATAAATCGGATAGTAAATGAAAGAGGAGATATCACAACAGACACTGCAGAAATTCAACATATCATGCGAGGCTTCTATGAACAACTATATGCCACCAAGCTAGAGAACCTGGAAGAAATGGACGATTTCCTAGATACCTACCAACTTCCAAAACTAAGTAAAGAGGAAGTGGATAACATGAACAGGCCCATCACAGCTAATGAAATTGAAACAGTTATCAAAAATCTCCCCCAAAATAAAAGTCCTGGACCAGACGGTTTTACAAATGAATTCTACAAAACCTTAAAAGAAGAACTAATACCTCTACTTTTTAAAGTTTTCCAGAAGATTGAAGACACTGGAATACTCCCTGCCAGCTTCTATGAAGCCAACGTCACCCTGATACCAAAAGCAGACAGGGACACTACCAAAAAAGAAAACTACAGACCAATATCTCTGATGAACATAGATGCGAAAATATTAAACAAAATTCTAGCCAACCGGATACAGCAGTATATCAAAAAGATTGTTCATCATGACCAAGTGGGGTTTATCCCAGGCATGCAAGGTTGGTTTAATATACACAAATCAATCAATGTGATCCACCACATCAACAAAAGCAAGACCAAAAACCACATGGTCATATCAGTAGATGCAGAGAAAACCTTTGACAAAATACAACATCCCTTTATGATCAAAACACTACAAAAAATGGGAATAGATGGAAAATTCCTGAAGATAGTGGAGTCTATAGATAGCAAACCTACAGCCAACATCATACTCAATGGTGAAAAACTAGAAGCATTTCCCCTCAGATCAGGTACTAGACAGGGCTGCTCACTATCACCATTACTATTCAACATAGTGTTGGAAGTTCTTGCCATAGCAATCAGGCAGGAGCAAGGAATTAAAGGGATACAGATTGGAAGAGAAGAAGTCAAATTCTCCTTATCTGCAGATGACATGATAGTATACATGGAAAATCCTAAGGAATCCAGCAAGAAGCTTTTGGAAATCATCAGGCAATACAGTAAGGTTTCAGGCTACAAAATTAACATTCAAAAGTCAGTGGCATTCCTCTATGCAAACACTAAGTTAGAAGAAATTGAAATCCAGAAATCAATTCCTTTTACTATAGCAACAAAAATAATAAAATATCTAGGAGTAAATCTAACCAAGGAAGTGAAAGACTTGTATACTGAAAATTATGAGTCACTACTCAAAGAAATTGAGAAAGACACAAAGAAGTGGAAAGATATTCCATGTTCATGGGTTGGAAGAATTAACATCATCAAAATGAATACATTACCCAGAGCCATCTACAAATTTAATGCTATCCCCATCAAGATCCCAAGCACATTTTTTAGGAGAATAGAAAAAATGCTACAAATGTTTATCTGGAACCAGAAAAGACCTAGAATTGCCAAAACAATCTTGAAAAAACAGAACAGAACCGGAGGCATCACACTCCCAATCTCAAACTATATTATAGGGCCGCTGTCATCAAAACTTCTTGGTACTGGAACATGAATAGACACACTGACCAGTGGAATAGAATTGAGAGCCCAGAAATGAGGCCCCACACCTATGGACATCTAATCTTTGACAAAGGGGCCCAGACTATTACATGGGGAAAGCAGAGTCTCTTCAACAAATGGTGTTGGAAACAATGGGTTGAAACATGCAGAAGAATGAAACTGAATCACTGTATTTCACCGAATACAAAAGTAAATTCCAAGTTGATCAAGGACTTGGATGTTAGACCACAAACTATCAAATACTTAGAGGAAAATATTGGCAGAACTCTTTTCCACATAAATTTTAAAGACATTTTCAATGAAACGAATCCAATTACAAAGAAGACTAAGGCAAGTATAAACCTATGAGACTACATCAAATTAAAAAGCTTCTTCACAGCAAAAGAAACCACTACCCAAACCAAGAGACCCCTCACAGAATGGGAGAAGATCTTTACATGCCATACATCAGATAAGAGTTTAATAACCAACATATATAAAGAGCTTGCCAGACTCAACAACAAGACAACAAATAACCCCATCCAAAAATGGGGGGAGGACTTGGACAGAATATTCACCACAGAAGAGATCCAAAAGGCTGAGAAACACATGAAAAAATGCTCCAAGTCTCTGATTGTCAGAGAAATGCAAATAAAGACAACAATGAAATATCACTTCACTCCTGTGAGAATGTCATACATCAGAAAAGGTAACAGCAGCAAATGCTGGAGAGGGTGTGGGGTCAAAGGAAACCTCCTACACTGCTGGTGGGAATGCAAATTGGTCCAACCTCTGTGGAGAACAGTCTGGAAAACTCTCAGAAGGCTAGAAATGGACCTACCCTATGACCCTGCAATTCCCCTCCTGGGGATAGATCCTAAGGAACCTAACACATCCATCCAAAAAGATCTGTGTACACATATGTTCTTGGCAGCACAATTTGTAATAGCCAAAACCTGGAAACAACCCAGGTGTCCAACAACAGATGAGTGGCTGAGAAAGTTGTGGTCTATATACACAATGGAATACTACTCAGCTATAAAAAATGGTGACTTCACCGATTTCAGCCGATCTTGGATGGACCTTGAAAAATCATGTTGAGTGAACTAAGTCAGAAACAGAAGGATGAATATGGGATGATCTCACTCTCAGGCCGAAGTTGAAAAACAAGATCAGAAAAGAAAAGACAAGTAGAACCTGAAATGGAATTGGCATATCGCACCCAAGTAAAAGACTCTGGGGTGGGTGGGTGGGGAGAATACAGGTCCATGAAGGATGATAAATGACATAGTGGGGGTTGTATTGTTAAATGGGAAACTGGGGAATGTTATGCATGTGCAAACTATTGTATTTACTGTTGAATGTAGAACATTAATTCCCCAATAAAGAAATAAATTAAAAAAAAAAACCCAGGTTCAAGTCCCCAGTTCCCACATGCAGGGGAGTTGCTTTACAGGTGGTGAAGCAGGTCTGCAGGTATCTGTCTCTCTCGCCCCCGTCTTCCCTCCTCTCTTGATTTCTCTCTGTCCTATCCAACAATGACATGAACAACAATAATAATAACCATAAGGCAAAAAAAAAAAAAAGGGCAACAAAAGGGAAAAAAATAGCCTCCAGGAGCAGTGGATTCACGGTGCAGGCACTGAGCCTCAGCGATAACCCTGGAGGCAAAAAAAAAAAAAAAAAAAAAAGATCAGGGACTCAGAAGTAAACACCCTGTGTGTTCACACTTAGGTTCCGTGGCAAATAATTCGGGATGAAGACATCTCCAGAAGAATCTTGGAAACTGGAACTGAGTCTGGGCATTAGGTCCCAAGGAATCACACTGTTCATTTTATTTTATTTTTATTTTTTCCTCCAGGGTTATCACTGGGCTCGGTGCCTGCACCATGAATCCACTGCTCCTGGAGGCCATTCCCCCCTCTTTTTGTTGCCCTTGTCGTTTATCATTGTGGTTGTTATTATTATTGTTGTTGTTATTGCTGTCATGGTTGTTGGATAGGACAGAGGAGGGGAAGACAGTGAGGAGGAGAGAAAGACAGACACCTGCAGACCTGCTTCACCGCCTGTGAAGCGACCCCCCCCTGCAGGTGGGGAGTCGGGGGCTCGAACCGGGATCCTTACGCCGGTCCTTGTGCTTCACACCATGTGCGCTTAACCCGCTGCGCTACCACCTGACCCCCTCTCCGTCCATGTTACTGAGTAGGACAGAAGGGAGGTGGCAAAGGAAGCACTGATTACCATCGCCTGAGGTCTAGAACTTTCCGCTGTTTGATATCTTCAACCGGGGAGTGCTGAGTCCACTCTCTCTGATGTTTCCCTTTCTTATCGGAAGCCTTTTTCTTGGAAATCTGTTTTTTGGCACTGCCTAGAATACAAGAGCAGGAAAAACAAACAAACAAAAATCTTTATGAGGAAGTGAACTGCCAGAGCGATACAATTAGTTAAGTCACAATAATACAAAAGAAACTTGCCATAAGTTTTAAAAATATTGACAGAGGGGCCGGGCCAGGTGGTGGTGCACAAGGTTAAGCACATCTGTTACCCTGTGTGAAGACCTGGCTCCAAGGCCTCCTGGTCCCACCTGCAGCAGGGAAGCCTCATGAATAGTGGAGCAGTGCTGTCACTCTTCACCCACTGCCCACCTGTCTCCTGCTCACTCAAAAAAGAAAAAAGGGGCCAAGCGGTGGCTCACCTGCTTGAGCTCACACATCACAGCACGGAAGGACCTGGGTTCAAATCCCTGGTTCCTACCTTCAGGGGTGAAAGTTTCACAAGTGGTGAAGCAGGGCTGCAGATGTCTCTCTGTCTCTTTCCCTCTCTATCTCACCTTCCCCTCTCAATTTCTCTTTATCTCTATCCAATAATAAATAAATAAAGATACATAATTTTTTTAAACAAAATTGTTTTATTTTTACTTTTCATATTTATTTATTTTTCCCTTTTGTTGCCCTTGTTGTTTTTCATTGTTGTTGTAGTTGTTGTTGTTGTTATTGATGTCATTAATGGGTAGGACAGAGAGAAATGGAGAGAGGAGGGGAAGACAGAGAGGGGGAAAGACAGACACCTGCAGTCCTGCTTCACCGCCTGTGAAGCGACTCCCTTGCAGCTGGGGAGCCAGGGGGCTCAAACCAGGATCCTTATGCTGGTCCTTGGGCTTTGCACCATGTACGCTTAACCCCCTGCGCTACCGCCTGACTCCCAATAATTTTTTTTAAGAGGCCACGTGGAACACTGGGGTTCTGCAGGCACTTCTCTCTCTAAATAGAAAAAAAAAAAAAAAACCTTGAACCAGGAGGCCCTGACTCTGCACTGAAATTCATTCCCCAATGCCGTAAAAAAAAAAAGAAAAGAAAAAACAGGTAAGTTAAAATATTTACAAACATGTCCTCAAGAATATATCCTTGCCTTAAAGAGAAGAAAGGGAGATAAGAACAAACGTAAAGGGGCCAGGTAGTGGTGCACACATTACAGTGTGCTAGGACCTGGGTTCAAGCCCCCGGTCCCCTCCTACGGGGGAAAACTTCAGGAGTGGTGGAGCAGGTCTGCAGGTGCCTCTGTCTCCCTGTCCCCTCTTAATTTCTCTCTGTCTCTATCCAATGAATAAATGAAGATAACCAACCAAAAAAATGAACAGATTTAAACAATTGTAAACGTGATTTCTTACCAGATGCTTGTATTCCAATTCCTGAGCTAGTCACTCACTCAGTGAGTAAAAGAATCAATCCCAGTGTCCTTAGGAACTGTCTAGAAAATCAAATCACCAACACTACAATATCCAACTAGGCCACCTTCCAGAAAAATAAATCCCTTCCAGAAAACAATAAAACCGCATTAGCATCACTCTAAGAAGAAAGTGAAAGCATCAGATCCAATAATGTGATGGTGTGAAGGCTAAAAGTATTTCCAGGCCTACAGAGGCCACAGAGTGGATGAAGAAGGAGGCAGCCAGGCGTGTTATTATGTGTGCTATTAAAATATGGCTCTCGTACCAGGAGCTAGGGGAGAAAACAAAGGCTCCTTTCTGAGTGTGAATGTCCTATGCTTATTAGTGAGGTGTTTTTTTTTTATGTCAAGTACAAATGGGGGAGATCTTTCATGAAAACACTGGTCAAATGAAAAACAGAGGGGGTCGGGCGGTTGCACGGTGGGTTAAGCTTATGTGGCGCCAAGCGTGAGGACCAGCGTAAGGATCCTGGTTCGAGCCCCCGGCTCCCCACCTGCAGGGGAGTCGCTTTACAGGTGGTGAAGCAGGTCTGCAGGTGTCTGTCTTTCTCTCCCCCTCTCTGTCTTCCCCTCCTCTCTCCATTTCTCTCTGTCCTATCCAACAACGAACAACATCAACAATGGCAATAATAATAACCACAACGAGGCTACAACAAGGGCAACAAAAAGGGGGGAAAATGGCCTCCAGGAGCAGTGGATTCATGGTGCAGGCACCAAGCCCAGCAATAACCCTGGAGGCAAAAAAGAAAAAAAAAGAAAAACAGAGCAACTACATTTGAATCAAAGTAGTTTTCAGAACACGAAAAAATGCCAGGGAACTTCCTGCCTACCTGCAGATGTCTTTATTTTATTTTATTTTATTTTATTTTATTTCTTAATGAGTATAGGAAGAGAGAGAGAAAGAGCCAGACATCACTCACTGTCTGGCACATGTGCTGTTGGGGATCAAACTCAGGACCTCATGCCTGAGAACCCAGTGCTTTATCTACTGTGCCACCGCCCCAGACCACACTCTCTTCTTCTCTATCTCCCACGTCCGCCTCAATTTCTTCTGTCCTAGCAAACATAATAGGAAGAAAAAAAAAAAAGAAAAAAATGGCCACTGGAAGTGGGGGATTCGTAGTGCCAGTACTGAGCCTAGTGATAACCCTGGAAGGAATTTTTAAAAAAGGAAGGATGGAAGGAAGGAATAAAAGTAAGGAGGAGGGGGTTGGGCGGTAGCGCAGCGGGTTAAGTGCGCGTGACGCAAAGCGCAAGCACCAGTGTTAAGATCCCGGTTCAAGCCCTGGGCTCCCCACCTGCAGGGGAGTCACTTCACAATCGATGAAGCAGGTCTGTAGGTGTCTTTCTCTCCTCCTCTCTGTCTTGCCCTCCTCTCTCCATTTCTCTCTGTCCTATCCAACAATGACAACAACAATAAAACAACAAAAGAGAATAAATAAATATTTTTAAAAAACTAAAAAAAAAGAAAAATGTTTAAAAAAAAGAAAGAAAATTAAGGAGGGAGATCTTTCCTGCTGCAGAAGTAATAAGGGACATTCCACAATGATTTTTAAAATGCTGATTCGTCAAGAAATTAAAATCCTAAATGTATGTGCACCTGGTAACACACCTTCAGATTCACATGGAAACAAAAACAGGATTAAGCAGAGAGAAGACAACTTCTTAAGAAAAGACAGCTTAGGGAGTCAGGCAGTGGCACAACAGGTTAAGCACACATAGCACGAAACTCAAGGACCCAGACAAGTATCCCGGTTCAAGGCCCCAGCTCCCCACCTACAGAGGGGTTGCCTCGTTAGCAGTGAAATAGGTCCATAGGTGTCTATGTTTCTCTGCCTCTCTCTCTCTTTACCCTTCCCCCTCAATTTCTCTCTCTCCTATTGAGGGGGAGAAGGGGGGACCAGGAGTGGTAGATTCATAGTGCCGGCACCAAGCCCCAACAACAGGAGGAAAAAAAAAAAAAGAAAGAAAAGACAGTTTCAAGATTAGAGATTATTTCTAATACCCCAGTTTCAGTAGTTGACAGAATACGACAGAAATTAAGTAAAGACGGAAGATATGAACATTTCACACCACTTTGACCTACTAGATGTATATACAGTAATACACTTAGCTTCTGTTCAAGGACACTTTAAGTACCTTGGTGTCTCACCTCTCTCTGTCTCTCCACTCTGTCTCTCTCACACTCAGAAAAATGAGTGAAAGACTCATTTCTTCTGGGCAGACACCCTCAACAATGTGTCCTGGAACCTCACCTCCACCAGAGCCCTGCCCCATTAGGGAAAGATAGAGACAGGCTGGGGGTGTGGATCCACCTGCCAAGGCCCATGTCCAGTGCAGAAGCAATTACTGAAGCCAGAACTCCCACCCTCTGTTCCCCATAAAGAATTTTGGTCCATACTCCCAGAGGGATAAATAAATAAAATAAATAGGGAAGCTCCCAGTAGAGGGGATACGGACCTCTAGTGAAAGGAATTGTACCTCTCTTATGGTCTTGTCATTCTTTTTTTTTTTTTTTTCAGCCCTGGCTTAAGTCAGTGAGGGGAACTGAACCTGGAACTATGGACCCTCAGGCAAGAGAATCTGTTTTGCATAGTCATTATGCTATCTACCCCTGCCCGCCTATAATTATTAAACCAAAAAAAAAAACAAAAAACTGGGCTTGCCTGAGGGTATGGATCCACCTGTCAATGCCCATGTCCAGAGGAGAAGCAATTACAGGAGCCAGACCTCCCACCTCCTGCACCCCATAAACATCTTTGGTCCATACTCCCAGAGGGATAAAGAATAGGGAAGCTTCCAATGTGGGGGATGGGATACGGACCTCTGGTGGTGGGAACTGTGTGGAATTATACTCCTGTTATCTTACAATCTTATTAATCATTAGTAAACCACTATTAAATATATATGAAACAATATGATAATGAAAATTCCTCTTATCCTATAGTTTTTGCTTTGTCTCACCCTGTAAAATATTTCCTTTCCCTATCTAGCCAAATTATTCACAACACATCTTCCTTTGTGTTTTCCCCCCCAAAATAAGCATGCTATAGTAATATATATATTAATAATACATGAAAACTGGGCCTGCGGGAGTCGGGCAGTAGTGCAGCGGGCTAAGCGCAGGTGGCGCAAAGCACAAGGACCGGCATAAGGATCCCGGTTCGAACCCCGGTTCCCCACCTGCAGGGGAGTCGCTTCACAGGTGGTGAAGCAGGTCTGCAGGTGTCTATCTTTCTCTCCTCCTCTCTGTCTTCCCCTCCCTCTCTCCATTTCTCTCTGTCCTATCCAACAACGACAACAACAATAATAACTACAACAAGAAAACAACAAGGGCAACAAAAGGGAATAAATAAATAAAGTAAATATTAAAAAAAAAAAAAGAAAGAAAACTGGGCCTGGGAGACAGCTCAGGATCAGGCAGGCAACAAGGCCCTGGGTTCACGCCCCTGTGCTGCATTAAAAAGGACAACGCGGCAGTCAGGCATAATGCAGCAGGTTAAGAGCATATGGTGTGAAGAGCAAGGACCAGCGGCAAGGATCCCGGTTCGAGCCCCCAGCTCCCCACCCGCAGGAGAATCACCTCACAAGCAGTGAAGCAGGTCTGCAGGTGTCTATCTTTCTCTCCCCCTGTCTTCCCCTCCTCTCTCCATTTCTCTATCCTATCCAACAACAACAACAACAGCAATGACAACAACAATAATAATAATGACAACAACAAGGATAACAGTAAGGGCAACAAAATGGGGAAAACGGCCTCCAGGAGTAGTGGATTCATAGTGCAGGCACCGAGCCCCAGCAATAACCCTGGAGACAAAAAAAAGAACACAAAAGTAATAAAAAAGGACAATGCTTTATTACTTGTCTGCTTATGATTTTCCAGAGGCGGGCTTTCCCGCACCCTCCTTACCTGACTTGTGTTTCAGATTTGTGGTCACATCATCGAATTCGGATTTATCAATCTCCCATGCCAGCGGGAGCTTGCCCAGGCTGTCGGATAAGTTCTCCAAACTGTTCTCCTCATTGTAGATGATGTCGGCTGCGCTGGAGGGGAGGCCCACGTACCTGGAGGAGTTACTTCCAGCTGACAAAGACGGGCCCTCGGGGAGGCAAGGGGAGTGGTTTGGGGCAGGGGTTTTGTAGATGGAGGTGGCCTGGTTGAGAAAAGCATAGTCTGAGCAGACAGCGTAGATCTTCTCCCGGGTGTGGGTCACTGGGCAGCTCCAGGGATAGTGATTATCTCCCTTGAAACCCAAGGGTGCTCCCGAGGTACGTGAGCAGAAAGACTGCAGGGCCCCTGGCAGACTCTCCTCCGGGGACCTGCTGTCGGACACGTGCTCCTCATTTCCAGAATGACTTCTGTCTCCTTCTGCCACGTTAGGCATTGAACGCACCTGTCCGAGATCTCCTAGCAGGAGGAAGCTACTGCTCTTTCTGGGGCTTGAAAAACAATGGTGGCAGCGGCTTACAGCATCCTGCAAAGTCTTTCGAGGTGTCAAATGGACTCCTGAGAAGAGGAGGAGGAGAAAGAAAGATCAGCAGTCCGCCTGACACCACTGGAAGCCCTAAACGCACTGGGTAGTTCACAGAGCCTCATTCAATACATGTTTACTTATTTGTTTACTTTAAAGTTTACAGAGAGGTGGTTTTTTTAAAATAAATATTTAATTAGGTCAGAGAGAAACTGAGAAGGGCAGAGAGAAAGAGAGAGAGGGAGAGAGAGAAAGAGTGAAAGAAAGAGGGAGAGGAATCTCCTCCCCTCCAGGTAGGGAGAAGGGACTTGAACGCTAGTCCCTGAGCATGCTAACATGCGTGCTTAACCAGGTGCACCACTGTCCAGCCCCCAACACATGGCTATTTTACAAGCAGCCATCTGTCTTATCAACCTCTTCTTTTTTTTAAAAGACATTTTTAAAAATATTTACTTATTTATTCCCTTTTGTTGCCCTTGTCATTTTATTGTTGTAGTTACTGATGTCATTGTTGTGGGATAGGACAGAAAGAAATGGAGAGAGGAGGGAAAGACAGATGGGGGAGAGAAAGACAGACACCTGCAGACCTGCTTCACCACCTGTGAAGCGACTCCCCTGCAGGTGGGGAGCCGGGAATGGAACTGGGATCCTTAGGCCGGTCCTTGCGCTTTGTGCCACGTGCGCTTAACCTGCTGTGCTACCTACCACCCGACTCCCTAATCTCTTCTTCTTTAATCATACATTCGAATAAGACACAAAGGGCCAAGCAGTGGTTAAGCACTCACATTACAATGCACGAGGACCCAGGTTCAAGCCCCTAGTCCCCACCTGCAGGGGGGAAGCTTCAAGAGTGGTAAAATAGAGCTGCAGGTGTCCCTCGACCTCTCTATCTCCCCCTCCCCTCTCAATTTCTGTCTCTATCCAATAATAAATAAAATAAAAGAATAAATAATAAATAAATATCCAAAAATAAAATAAAAGACACATAACCTAATATCAACATGGGCCAAGTAACCGAATACTCAATCACGTTTCAAAGATGACAGAGAAATTATAAGCACACAAAGTCACACAGCGTCACATGTCATCACAGAAATGCAAATCAGATATGTAAAGAGACAGCACCGCACACCCAACAGAGTGGCCAGAGTCACAGAGAACAGAGAGTAGAGGGAGGGAAGTGCATAGAGGAAGGGTTAGATAAACCCCTTGAACATTGCAGTTGGAAAATGTAAACTGGTCCGGTCACTTTGGAACAGTGCCTCAAAAAATTGAAACACAGTTAACAAATGGACTCAGCAATTTCACTCACCTAGAAAAATCCCAGCAGAATGAAGTCATATATGAGCACAAATGCCCATAGAAGCAGGGCTCATCACAGCCAAAAAGTGCAAACCAAAAAGCCTGTCAGTTGACAGGTGCGTAAAAGAATGGTGCAAGTCTACACAACGGACTATTGGCCATGAAAGTGAAAGGCCGACATGGCCAACTCTAGGAAACATTCTGCTAGGTGGCCGAAGCCAGTCACAAGAACTAGATAATAAATCCATAAAGGGGAGTCGGGCAGGGTAGCGCAGCAGGTTAAGCACACATGGAGCGAAGCGCAAGGACCGGCATAAGGATCCCGGTTTGAGCCCCCGGCTCCCCACCTGCAGGGGAGTCGCTTCACAGGTGGTGAAGCATTATCTTCAGGTGTCTATCTTTCTCTCCCCCTCTCTGTCTTCCCCTCCTCTCTCCATTTCTCTCTGTCCTATCCAACAACAATGACATCAATATTAACTACAACAATAAAACAAGGGCAACAAAGGGGAATGAATAAATAAATATTTTTTTAAAAAAATCCCTAAGGATGGCAAGCAGAATTGCAATTACCTGGGGGCTAAGGCCTACAAAGATTTCTTCTGGAGGGTTCTAGAAAGGTTCTGTCACTGGTTATGATAAAGCACATCACTATGAATATACTAAAAGCTACTGACTGTGTATCCTAAATAGAGGGACCCTGTGGTGTGTGAATTATAAGTCACTAAAACTCCAGAGGGGCTAGGTGGTGTCTTGAGTGTGATTAAGGAATCAGGTTCACACAACAGACCATGAAACCTAGAAAAGCTTCCAATTCCCTTCCGTTTGTCAAAAAAAAAAAAAAAAAAAATTATCTATTTGATAAAGAGACAAGAGTATCAGGGAGCCAGGTGGTGGCACACCTGATTAAGCTTACACATCACGGTGCTCAAGGACACAGGTTCAAGCCTCTGGTCCCCACCTGCAGGGGGAAAGCTTCACAAATGATGAAGCAGGGCTGCAGGTGTCCCTCTGTCTCTCTCCCCCCTCCCAGTTTCTGTCTCTATCCAATAACAAATAAATTTAAAAAAATAAAATAAAAGAGAGACCAGAGTACTGCATGCATCACGCCATGTCCACCACTGTCTTCTCTAACTTTTTAAGATTTTTTAACTTTTTAAGATTTATTGTATTTATTATGTTTGCAGAACAGAGAGAAACCAGCCCACAGTTCTGGGACATGCTGAGAATCATGCTGAGAATCAATGCAGGAACCTTGGGCATGCAATTCTCCTCTTTCCCCGACTGAGCTCTTTATTTATCTTGTTTTTTTGTTTGTTTGTTTGTTTGTTTGTTTGCCTCCAGGGTTATTGCTGGAGTCCACTGCTCCTCGGGGCTATTTTTTCCCTTTTACTGCCCTTGTTTTTGTTTTTGTCATTGTTGTGGTTATTGTTGTTGTTGATGTCATTATTGTTGGATAGGACAGAGAGAAATGGAGACAGGAGGGGAAGACAAAGAGGGGGAGAGAAAGACAGACACCTGAAGACCAGTTGCGAAGCAACTCCCCTGCAGGTGGGGAGCCAGGAGCTCGAACCTGGATCCTTACACTGGTCCTTGTGCTTCAGGCCATGTGCGCTTAACCCGCTGCGCTACCGACCCCCTTCCTTCTTTATCTTAAAGGAACATGAGCTCTCTATTCCCACCTTGAGGAAGTGATCTTTCAGTAACAGTTGCAGAGTTCCTAGGTACTTGCAGGACAGAGGGTTGGCCGGTAAGCTTCATCACTAATGAGGGAGCCTCCCACGGTTTCACATGGAAATCTGTCTTTTCTTTTTGGTCAAGAAGGCTTAGACCTCTTGACGGGGAGTTTTATACCTCCTCTTCTCCTGGTGTGGTGGTGATGATGGAGGACGAAGAGGTGGAGAAGCTTGGTACCCAAGGCTGTACAGACTATTCTAGGTCCACGTTTTCTTTGCTTTTTAATTTTTTTTTTTTTTAAACCAGAGCACCACTCATCTCTGGCTTATGGCGGTGCAGGGGATTGAACCTGTTACTACAGAGCCTCAGGCATGAAAGTCTCTTTGCATAACCATTACGCTATCTACCTCTGCCCTGGCCCCACATTTATTTATTTATAAAATGGAAATATTGACAAGACCATAGGATAAGAGGGGTACAATTCCACACAATTCCCACCACCAGAACTCCATATCCCATCCCATCCCTTGAAAGCGTCCCTGTTCTTTTTAAAAAATATTTATTTATTCCCTTTTGTTGCCCTTATTGTTTTAATGTTGTAGTTATTGTTGATGTCGTTGTTGTTGGATAGGACAGAGAGAAATGGAGAGAGGAGGGGATGACAGAGAGGGGGAGAGAAAGATAGACACCTGCAGACCTGCTTCACCACCTGTAAAGCGACTCCCCTGCAGGTGGGGAGCGGTGGGGGGGGGGCTCCAACAAGGATCCTTATGCCGGTCCTTGCACTTTACGCCACACATGCTTAACCCGCTGTGCTACCACTCCCAGCTTCCCTGTTCTTTATCCTTCTGGGAGCATGGACCCAAGATCAGTATGGGGTGCTGAAGGTGGAAGGTGGGCCCACATTTTCTAAGGAGTTGGCTTGCCTGGCTCTTAGCACATGAGCTAGACGTGCGTCTTCTGCCCCTCATCCACCAGCCTCCCACCTTTCTCTACCAGCCCGTGTGGGGGGTAGAGACGAGCATTAACTGGGAGGCTGGGCGTGTGTATTATCTCTTTTAAAATGTTTTTAGTATATTTATTTATTGGCTAGAGACAGCCAGGTGTCAAGAGGGAAAGAGGAGACAGAGAGGGAGAAAGAGGGGGCTGGGGGTGGCACACCCGGTTAAGTGCACATAGTACAAACCATAAGGACCGGAGCAATGATCCAGGTTCGAGCCCCCAGCTCCCTACCTGCAAAGGGGATGCTTCACGAGGGTGAAACAGGTCTACAGGTGTCTCTCTTTCTCTATCTCCCCTTCCTCTCTCAATTTCTCTCTGTTCTATCCAATAAAATGGGGGAGGAGGGAAATGGCTGCCAGGAGCAGTGGACTCATAGTACAGGCACCAAGCCTCAGTGATAACCCTGGAGACACAGACAGAGAGGGAGAGAGGGAGAGGGAAGGAAGAGAGAGAGAGAGAGAGAGAGAGAGAGAGAGAGAGAGACCCTGCTCCACTCCTTGCTAAACTTCTCCCCTGTAGGTGGGGACTGGGGCCTTGAACTTGGGTCCTTGTGCATTGCAACATGTGCACTCAATCAGTTGTACCACTATCCAGCCCCTGCACTATCTCTTCAGTCAAACTGAGCTTCTGCTTTGCCAGAATTTCCTTCTTCAAGTTTAATAAAAAGTTTCCTGTGGGACTAGGGATCTGGGTCAACCAGCCAACATCCAATGTTCAGCAGAGAAGCAATTACAAAAGCCAGAACTCCCACCTTCTGCACCCCATAAAAAATTTTGGCCCAGGGGGGCCAGGTGGTGGCGCACCTGGTTCTGCGCACGTTACAATGCGCAAGGATCCCAGTTCGAGCCTCCGGTCCCCACCTGCAGGGGAAAAGCTTTGCAAGTGGTGAAGTTGTGCTGCAGGTGTCTCTGTCTTTCTTCCTCTCTACCATCCCCTCCCTCTCGATTTCTGGCTGTCTCTATCCAGTAAATAAAACTAATAAAAAAAAAACATTTTTTTTTGGTCCATACTCCCAGAGAGGCAAAGTGTTAGGGGAACATGACCAGAGGGCTCTGAGCCCCAGTTCCACCAGGACCTGGAACTTGTGTGACGTGGAACCTTTGTTTTCGCACCATCACTGAGAGGGAAGAGATTCTGGGAAACATCTGAAGAAGTCTATTTCACTTATCTGAGAGAAAAAAAGGAAAAAGGAAGGACAATTATGGGATGATTTCGCTCCTTAGTGGAATGCAGACAACTGAAACATGTGAACGTGAAAAAAGAAAAAATATATATCTTTATATAACCAACCCATAACTATAACCTTGGGAGAACTATGGTAGTAATCATTGGGTGAGAGGGGAGGGGGACACAGAACTATGCTGGTGGGAGTGGTTGTAGAACTATACTCCTGTGGTCCAGGAGGTGGTGGTGCAGTGGATAAGGCTTTGGACTCTCAAGCATGAGGTCCTGGGTTCAATCCCCTGCAGCACATGTACCAGAGTGATACCTGGTTCTTTCTCTCTCTCCTCTCATTGCTCATGAATAAATAAAATCTTTTTTAAAAAATAACTATACTCCTATTATCTTATATCTATTATCAAAACACTCTCACCCTCCTTGATCTGCCTACTCCAGTTTGTTCATCTGATCGACATCAGTGCAAGGTCACTTTCTGGGGGGATGCTTTCTTTGCTCCTCCAGACCTGGCCTGGCCACCCCACATACAGACTGGAATTCTACTTCCTCCACATCTGCACACAGTGTGTACACATCTGGTGAGTGTTAATCATCCGCAGCTTTGATGATCCTGGTGACTACAACTAACCCCGGGGCTCAGCGTCCCTGGACACCTCATCCCCAGAGGCTAGGGCCTAATCACGTGAGCAGGCATTGCTGTAAAGCCAGGTCCTAGTCCAACCCTCCCTGCCCTGGAGGAGGCTTCAGTGCTGTGGTCTCTTTCACTCTCTGTCTCTGTGTGAAAATCAATAAATGAAAGACCGGGATGAAGCCCAGGAGTACCCTGAGGAATCGCAGCTAGACTTCTGGCCAATTTGCTCCTCCCTGGAGCTCACCTGGATAGACTCTGCTCCTTCAGCCAGCTAAGTAGGCCCCACCGGCTTGACATTTATCAGGGAGGATGAGCGCAGGCCTTACGGCTCAGTTGAATAGTGTCTTCCTGAAACCACAGTCACTGCCACCAGCAGCATTCCTTGTGCACAATCAAAACCGTACAAAAATGGCCAGTTGCAAGAGCCCTGCTGCCGCCAGGAGTCATTAGCCACGGACACAGACTTTTCTAAAATAAACGAATAAATAGCTAAGAGATACTTGTGGGTTAGCACAATAGCTCACTTGGACAGTGCAATGCTTTGCCTTGGATGTGGCCTTCTTTCAAACCCGACCTCCCACTGCATTGAGGGAAGTTTTAGTACTGTGATCTGTGTGTGTGTGTGTGTGTGTGTGTGTGTGTGTGTGTGGTCTGTGTGTGTGTCTTTATCTGAAAAAGTCATTACAGAGTGTGTGTGTGTGTGTGTGTGTGGTCTGTGTGTGTGTGTGTCTTTATCTGAAAAAGTCATTCCAGAGTGTGTGTGTGTGTGTGTGTGTGTGTGTGGTCTCTGTGTGTGTGTGTGTGTCTTTATCTGAAAAAGTCATTCCAGAGTGTGTGTGTGTGTGTGTGTGTCTTTATCTGAAAAAGTCATTCCAGTGTGTGTGTGTGTCTGTGTATGTGTGTCTTTATCTGAAAAAGTCATTCTAGTGTGTGTGTGTATGTGTGTCTTTAACTGAAAAAGTCATTCCAGTGTGTGTGTCTGTGTCTTTATCTGAAAAAGTCATTCCAGTGTGTGTGTGTGTGTGTGTGTGTGTGTGTGTGTGTGTGTGTGTGTGTGTGTGTGTGTGTCTTTATCTGAAAAAGTCATCCCAGAGTGGTGAAATTTCGGTGATGATCAAAAATATCAACGAATGTCCCCTGTCCCTAGATAGACCCCTGTCTCTAGGTCCCTGTCCCCAGACCCTGACCTCAGGCCCTTGTCCCCAGAACCCTGTCCCCAGGCCCCTACCCCCAGACTCCTATTCCAAAGCTCCTATCTCCAGACCTTTGTCCCCAAGCCCTTGCCTCTAAGCCCCTGTCTTCAGGGACCCGTTCCCAGGCTCACCCCTCACCCATCAGTCCCCTTCCACGGTCAGACCTGGACAGCTCCCTGGGGACCAGCAGTAGGGTCGCCTCCAGCAAAGCTCCCAGACCGCTGAGACCCCAGCGACAGCGGCACAAGCGGGACCCTGCCAAGCTGGCAGCTGGGAGGAAGAAGCTTCCCCTGAAAGCTCTGCTAGACCCCCCAGACCCCTCCTCCAGCCTTCCTCCTTTCGCTCCTCCGCCAGAAGCCCGAGATCCCCGCCAGGGGGAGCCGGCAGAGGCCTGGGGGTGACCGCCTCCTCCCTGCCCGGCCCCAGGGGCGCTCAGGGTGCTCCTCGCAAGGGGGCTTCAGGGGCGCGTTCAGTGGGGGCGCCCCGGGATGACAGGGGAGTCCCGGGTGCCAGCTTTTGATGGCACAGGGTGTTTCATTCATAGTGACCACTGCGAGGGAGAGGGAGAGGGGGAGGGGGAGGGGAGGGGAGGAGAGAAAAATTAATAAAAAACAACCTCCTCGCCACCTTGACCAGAGCCAGGTCTGTTTTGCCTTTGCAGAATATCTGGTTTCCAGGGTGCTTGGCAAAGGAGAGAGCAAGGCTGGGGAGGGGTCTTTCTTAGATCCAATCCCGAGCTGTCAGGCCCCTTGGTGGGTACAGCCCGAGCCCCCGGGTGGTCGCGGTGTAGACGCGCAGGGACCGGCACCGTGCACCCCAAGATTGGAGACGAGCGCCCCCACTGCCGGGGTCCCCACTGGGGGTGCCTCCAAATTGTTTCCCCTAGGGCGCACCCCTGGGTCCTCACCTCACTTTTTCCAGGGTGATGGGGTCTCCCCTGCAACACCCCCCCACCCACACACACACACTTGGAAAGGCCCGGACCCTCTGCAGCCCGTCAGGCTGGGTGGGCCTGGGCGCCCCGGGGTGCCCGGTGTAGACCCCTGCTCCCTCCACCCCTGCCCAGCGCCCCGGGTACCTGCGTCCTGTCTCTCCAGGGGGGTCGGATCGCAGCAGCAACCCCCCCTCCCCCTGCACCCGACTCGGGGTCACCGCGGCCCGGGTCGCGCCTCCAGTCACCCTGGGGCTGGCGATACGCGTCCCATGGAAGCCCCCGGGGCTCAGAGAGCAGCTGGGCGCCTGGAGGCCGGGGTCCCCGCCTTCTGCAGGAGCGGGGGGGCCTGGCCACAAGGACCACCACACGCCCGCGCTGCGCCCCCAGATACGCGCGCCCCCCGGCCGGGCATCTGCAGCGTGGAGCTGCCCCCCAACACACACACACGCACACACACACACACACACACACACACACACACACACGGACACACACACACTTTGCAAAGCGGTGGCCGCAAAGTCAACGCAGGAGCCAGGAGGAAGGGGGCGGGGGGTTGGCAGGGCCCGGCAGGATATCCGCTACCCCCCCAAACCCAAAGGCGGGGGAACTACAAGTCCCAGGAAGCCGGGGGGCAGAGGGGGAGCCGCCGCCGGCCACTAGCGGCCCAGCTTACTCAGCCCGGCGCCCAATCGCGCCCCGCACGCCAACCCCGAGCCCCGCACCCCGCGGATGCTGCGGCCCCAGGCGCCGGGCGACTTGCTCATCGGCCCCTGAGACGGCGCAGCCGCCTTCTGCTCAGGGCCTGCAGGACCACCCGCCTCCGTCAAGGGGAGGAAGGGGCACCCTGCACCCCGCTGGTGACGACCCGTGAGACCACCAGCGACCACGGGCGACAGCGACACCTTTAGCTAGGGGTCGCGGGTGGTGGGTCCAACCTCTGACCCTGACACTCCCCCCATATTTCTCTCTGTGTGTGTCTCTCTCTCTGTGTGTGTCTCTTTCTCTCTCTCTTTCTCCATCTCTCTTTCTCTCTCTCCGCGCCTGTCTCTCTCTCTTTCTCCATCTCTTTCTCTCTGTCCCCGCGCCTGTCTCTCTCTTTCTCTTTTTCTCTTTCTCCATCTCTCTCTCTCTCCGCGCCTCTCTCTCTTTCTCTCTCCATCTCTCTCTTTCTCTCCACGCCTGTCTCTCTCTCTTTCTCCATCTCTCTCTCTCTTTCTCTCCACGCCTGTCTCTCTCTTTCTCTCTTTCTCCATCTCTCCCTTTCTCTCTCTCCGCGCCTCTCTCTCTCTCTCTTTCTCTCTTTCTCCATCTCTCTCTCTCTTTTTCTCCGCGCCTCTCTCTTTCTCTCTTTCTCCATCTCTCTCTCTCTCTTTTTCTCTCTCCGCTCCTGTCTCTCTCTCTCTCTCTCTCTCTCTCTGCATGCTTTAGACAGCCCCGTCCTGCAAATGGTGGGCACATTGCTGCTGTACTACTGCTTTTGGGGGGCAGTCCCAGCACTTGCAGAAAGCGACGAGGAGCAGAGGCGAGTGAGCCCTGAGAAAAGTCAAGTATGGGGCCCCGGGTTGAAGGCGGCGGTGGTCCTGCCCGCGCGCTATTTCTACATCCAGGCGGTGGACACCGCGGGGCACAAGTAAGTGGACCCTGGGGAATGCAGCTCAAGCTTGGGGTGCCCTCACACACACCCTGCAAACCTGATCACCCCACCCCACCCCCAAGAACTCATCGCTCTGCAGCAATTTCAGTGCTAGTTTATTTGGAAGGACTTTGGTTTGTACCCCAATCCATTTTTTTTTTCCTCCTGTAGCTTTAGAAAATTTTGTCAACTAGCTCTGCTAGGCTTTTTTGTATGTTTGTTTTAGATTTGTTTATTTATTATGAGAGAGGACCAGAACACTGCACAGCTCGGGCATTAAGGCAGTGCTGGGGATTGAACCTGCCGCCTATGGGTCTTGGCCCATGTAAATTGGTGTTTATACAGGCTGAGCCATTATTGTTCCAGCCCTGTTCTGGCTTTTTTTTTTTTTTTTTTTTTTTTTGCTATTTTTGCTCAAGAGAGAAGGCAGGTCGACTGCTAGAGGTTTATTTTCTTGTTTTTTGTCTTGTTTTAATATTGTATTAGTGATTTCATCATGATTAACTCGATTATAAGGTAATGGGGTTCATTCCACACAGTTCCCACCACCAGAGTTCCGTGTCCCATTCCCTCCATTAGAAGGTTCACTATTCTTTATCCCTCCTGAAGTGTGGGCCAGAATTCTTTATGTTGTGCAGAAGGTGGAAGGTCTGGCTTCTATAATTGCTTCTCCGCTGGACATGGGTGTTGCCAGGTAGAGCGATACCCCCAGCCTGTGTCTATCTGTCCCTGGAGACATTATTTCAGATTACTTTTGCATAGGTTGGTACACAGATTTTCAACTCAGATATAATCTTAGTTGGTTTCATCTTGCTTCGTTTTTTGTTTTGTTTAATTTTCTGTGTATTTGGGTTTGTCTTTTGAGCTTTCCCGTGTGTCCCCAGGCAGACAGTTGCTGCTAAGAATGTTGGGAAGCTCAAAACGAAAAAAGGAATGGGGAAAAAAAAAAAAAAAAAAGGAAGCATGAGCGGGAGCTTTGGAGTTCGTCTTCCTTGTGTTTGTAACACGCTGATTCCATGTCATTGGACCCAACAGCTCATAAGATTTTGGACTTATTTAGTGAATGGTGGGATTATGAAGCATTAATACTACCATCTGACGTACTAAGATACTTGCATTTTAGTTGTGTTAGTAATTAACATACCTCTGAAATGGTTGCCACTTTTATCAATGAATGCCGACCGTTTATGTTTTGAAGTGGAAAAAAAAAAAATCCATAGGAATAAGAAGTCCTAAAAATGTTTCCAGGGTGAAAGAAAGTTATAAATTTTGTCATTTGCCCATAAATAACACAATTGAAAAAAAATAAATACCATCTCAAGAAAAGCTGGATAAAAGCTTTTATTTATTTATTTAATGTTTCTCTGCCAGGTTTACCACTGGAATTCAGTGCTGGCCTTATGAATCCACCACTCCCTGCAGACTTTTTTGTTGCATTTTTTTTCTTTCTATTTTATTTTTGATTGGACAGAGAAAAATCGAGGAAGAGAGGGAGAAGCAAAGATAAGCACCTACAGACCTGCAACACCTCTCTGAAGCTTCTCCCCTGCAGGTGGGGAGCAGGGGTTCAAACCTGGGTCCTTGTGCATGGTTCTTCTTCTTCTAGCATTTGCCCTTCTTCTGTAGCCAGTCAACAGCGTCAGGTTGAGCCTGATGTCAAGTTTCGAGACCTCCTTTGAATCTGGAGAGGTGGCAGTCGTTGACTATGTGGGTCATAGTCTGTCTGGAGCCACAGGGGCAGTTCGGGTCGTCTCTGGCTCCCCAGCGATGGAACATAGCGGCGCACCGGCCATGGCCTGTTCGATAGCGATGGAGGAGGGCCCAGTCATAACGTGCTAGGTCAAAGCCGGGTTGACGCTCGCAGGGGTCTGTGATGAGGTGTTTGTTCTTTACCTCAGCTGACTGCCAGCTCTGTTTCCAAGAGTCTGGAACAGAGAAGTTCAGTGTAGGCGTAGGGGACCAGATTGGGTGACGAGACGTCAAGCGTTGGACAGGGTGGGTGAAGATATCCGCGTATATTGGCAGGTCCGGTCGAGCGTAGACGTGGGAAATGAACTTAGATGATGCCGCATCCTGACGAATATCTGGCGGGGCGATGTTGCTAAGAACTGGCAACCATGGAACCGGGGTGGAACGGATGGTTCCAGAAATGATCCTCATGGAGGAATATAATTTGGAATCGACCAAGTGGACATGGGGGCTACGGAACCATCCTGGGGCACAGTATTCTGCAGTGGAATAGCAGAATGCCAGAGAGGATGATCGCAGTGTGGAAGCGCTCGCGGCCCATGAGGAGCTGGCCAGTCTTGCAATGATGTGATTCCTCGCGCCCACCTTTGCTGCAGTTTTTATGAGATGTTCGTGAAATGACAGAGTGCGATCGAGAGTAACGCCAAGATAGACTGGCTGGGCTTCATGCCGGATTCTCGTATCGCCAAGCTGCGCATTAAGCTCCCGCGAGGCCGAGGCATGGTTAGATGGAAAACAGATGATACCGTTTTTGCAGTGCTAGGGATTAGTCGCCATTTTTTACAGTCATCAGATATCAGAGACATGTCTTTCGTGAGTGTTTCCTCGAGGATGTCGAACTTGGATGCCTGAGTTGTACATGGTACTATGTGCTCTCAACCAGGTACACCAGACCGAAAGCTTTTGTATGCTGTTAACTGAGTGATAAGCTTCCCGTGGGTAGGCACAATTTAGAATACTGATTTTTTTAAAGAAACATGGAGGGGCCGGGGTGGTGGCATACTAGATTAAGTGCACATAGTACCAAACACAAGGATCCTGGTTTGAGCCCCCAGTTCCCCACCTGCTGGGAAGTCGCTTCACAAGCAGTGAAGCAGGTCTGCAGATGTCTTTCTCTCCCCCTCTCAATTTCTCTGTGTCCTATCCAATAAAAAAGAAAAAAAATGGCCATCAGGAGCAGTGGATTCGTAGTGCAGGCACCGAGCTCCAGCAGTAACCCTGGAGGCAAAAAAAAAAAAAAAAAAAAAAGAGAAGATAATAATCTTCTCCAAAGACTGTCATCTTTAGAAGCACCTTTTAATCACAAATTTCCCATTTTGTTGGACTTGATAAGAATTTTTTCACATAAGGAATACAGAAGTATGCTCACTGTATATATATAGATTAGTATTTTTTTCTTTTCTAAGATGCTTATTTATATGATAGAACAGAAAGAGATTGAGATGGAAGAGAGACAGAGAGACACCTGCAGCCTCACTTTCCCCTTGCAGGTGGGGAGCAGGGGCTTGAACTCAGGGCCCTTTACCTGGTAATGTGTGAACTCAACCTTGTGCACCATCACTCAGCCCCAATCATAACATATTCCCTGAAAATTTTCTAATGGAACTTTTCTATTATCTTGGCCACTGCCATTCAATTCTCTACTGCTATTACTCTTAGATCTATCATGTTGTAGAAGAAAGGGAGAGTTTAAGGACAGAATATGGCAGGGGGACTGTGAGGGCCACAGACTGAACAGTATCCTCTCTGTGCCTTGGTTCTTTACTTATCTATGGTTACTTCTGACTGACTTGGAATTTCTTCTGGGCTCCTGTCTTGATTCATTGTGGTAGCGTTTTTGTTTGTTTGTTTTAGTATTCATTCCCTTTTGTTGCCCTTGTTTTATTGTTGCCGTCATTGTTGATAGGACAGAGAGAAATGGAGAGAGGAGGGAAGACAGAGAGGGGGAAAGACAGACACCTGCAGACCTGCTGTTTACCGCCTGTGAAGCGACTCCCTTGCAGCTGGGGAGCCGGGGCCTGAACTGGGGTCCTCACACCAGTCCTTGTACTTTGTGCCACCTGCACTGTCGCCCGACTCCCTGTGGAAGCTGTTTTATTTGCTCTTAATTTAACTTTTTTTTTATGTGGTTTGTATTTTTGTGTTCTGTCGTTCTTCAGTTGTGTTTTGAGTACAAGCTGGGCTAAAGTCTTTTCACAAATGCGATCTCAAACCACCGATGTGTCAGAAATCCCTCCCTCTCCCAGGTTGAAAGCTGCTCCCCCCCCCCCCAGCTCACACCAGGTGTTGTCTCCAAGTTTGCATGCTGGCTCCGCCCTCGCCTTTGTTCTTTAAAGGAATTGTTTCCTCCCCTGCCACAGGTTTGCATCTTCTCCAGGTGACAGTGTTTTCCAGGTGAGAATCTCAGCTCCAGGCGAGCAGACCGCAAAGGCTGGAATCCAGGTTTTAGACCGAAAAGATGGGTCATACATAGTCATATACAGACTGTTTGCAAGTTACCCAAAACTAAAGATCAGAGTTGAATTCCAAGGTCAACATGTGGACAAATCACCATATATTTTAGAAGGTAATAGAGAGCATCGTGTTTGTTTGTTTGTTTGTTTGTTTTGCCTTATTTGCATGGGAGAGAAGGAGACAGAGATCAGAGCACCGCTCATCTCTGACATGTGCCACTGCTGGGACTTAAACTTGGGACCTGAGGCCTCAGACATGAGAGTTTGGTGCACAACCTCTATTCTGTCTCCCTGGCCCCTGGAACTCATGAAGTATCCTGTGTACAGGTTGGGACTAGAGTCTTGAAACTGGGTCCTTGGTACAGCAGTGCTGCAGGTGTTTCTCTGTCTCTCTTTCTCTCTCCCCTTCCCATCTCAATTCCTCTCTGTCCTGTCTTTTGTTTTTTTTTTTTTTTTAAAAAAGCAAGATTTGAATGGAAAAGCACTTTAGATTGTGCTGCCAGGGGGGCAGGTGGTGGCGCACCTGGTTAAGCGCTCACATCACAGTGCGCAAGGCCCCAGCTTGAAGCCCCTGGTCCCCACCTGCAGGGGCAAAGTTTCACGAGTGGTGAAGCAGGACTGCAGGTGTCTCTCTCCTTCTCTGTCTCCCTCTCAATTTCTCTGTCTCTATCCAAAATAAATAAGTAAAAGCATATTTCGGGAGTCGGGCGGTAGTGCAGCAGGTTAAGCACACGTGGCATGAAGCGCAAGGATCAGCATAAGGATCCCGGTTTCAGCCCCTGGCTCCCCACCTGCAGGGCAGTCGCCTCACAGGCGGTGAAGCAGGTCTGCAGGTGTCTGTCTTTCTCTTCCCCCTCTCTGTCTTCCCCTCCTCTCTCCATTTCTCTCTGTCCTATCCAACAGTGACAACGACATCAATAACAACAACAATAAAACAACAAGGGCAAGAAAAGGGAATAAATAAGTATTTAAAAATTAAATATATATATATATATATTTAATTATCAGTACTGTTAGAGTTGTGATTATCCCCACCATTACCTGTGTTGATGAATTGCATGCAACCAGGGCCAGTATACCATGAGAACTGTGACTGCCCCTTGGAGGACAGTGAAGCCTGGCTGCAAGAGATGAACTGCCCAGAAACCTTTCCTCAGATCCAGAGAGATCTCCAGCACTTCCGCGTCATCGACCCAGAAAAGATTGCAGTGGAAATCCCCAAGAGATTCGGACAAAGGCAGATACTATGCCACTATACCTTGAAGGATAACAAGGTACTTTCCAGGACGGCAGCAGGTTGCTTGGTTTTGGAGGGGGTTTTTGGCTTTGACCCTCTGGCTACGACTCACTCCACAAATCCCAAGTCCTTCTGAGACTATGAGGTGGGCCGGCACTGAGGAAACCCACCTGGCAGCAGTGACTTCTCTTGCAGGTGTACCTCCAGACTCACGGGGAGCACGTCGGTTTCAGAATTTTCATGGACGCCATCCTACTTTCTTTGACTCGAAAAGTAAGTCTTTCTGTGGTAGGAGAATCAACTTAAGGGGGCCGGGTGGTGGCACACCTGCTTGAGCACACTCGTTACAATGTGCAAGGACCCGGATTTGAGCACCAACGCCCCAGTCCCCACTTGCAGGGGGAAAGTTTTGCGAGTGGCAAAGCAGTGTTGCAGGTGTCTCTGCCTCGCTCCCTCTCGATTTCCGCTGTCTATCCATTAAGTAAGTAAAGATAATTAAAGAAAGAAAAAGAGAGAGTCAGGTGGTAGTGTAGCAGGTTAAGCTCAGGTGGCGCTAAGCGCAAAGACCGGTGTAAGGATCCTGGTTCGAGTCCCAGGCTCCCCACCTGCAGGGGAGTCACTTCACAAGCAGTGAAGCAGGTCTGCAGGTGTCTGTCTTTCTCTCCCCTCTGTCTTCTTCCCCTCTCTCCATTTCTCTGTCCTATCCAACAACAATGACAACTATAACAATAAAACAACAAGGGCAACAAAAGGGAATAAATAAATAAATATTTAAAAAAGAACTTAAAGTAAATTTTCATAATCTCACTTTTTAAGGAAATAAGATTTTTTAATTTTTTATATTTTTATTAGTGATTTAATACGCATTTACAAAATTATAGGAGAATGGTGGAATAATTCTATATGGTTTTCACCACCAGAGTTCTGTGCCACTGTCCTGTTCATTTTTGTTTTCCCAAGATCACAGATACATGCCGGGCTAGCTTCGCAGGCGGGAGACAGACGACCAGGGACTCATGGCTGAGCTGGGAACGCAGTTCAAGCTTTATTGATGAGCGGGGATACAGTGCAATCAATCAAATCTCCCTTCTTTAGAAAATCCTGTCCTTTATATCTCCTGAAGGGGAAGTGTCAGGAAGAGGAAGTAGGTAGGATAGGGGGTGGGGAGAAGGAAAAAAAGCAGTGGGGATTAAACAGTGGAAAACAGGATGTGACTAGGAGAGGGGGCAGAGTGGAAAAAGAACGCCAACCAGTGGGGATTAAACCAATGCGGGTCTCAAACAAAACAATGATTATGTAAATAGACCACAACATTAAGCAATGCAAATGAACCTAAGGTGATGATCAAAACAGAAGGGGTCTTAGAAGCAGACCAACCGATACAGGCTAATTTGAGAATGATCTAGCTTTACCTATGTATGCATATTCTTAGCCCCGTTTTTTTCCTACGGTCCTGCTTTCATTTCCTTTGAGTCACCCCCTGTAACTATTTCTACTTCCAGGTGTTCTTCCTTTCTTTTCTCTTCTCTCTGAGATAAAAGGAACATGGCCTGGCTTCCTCTGGTATTTTCCAGATTCACTTCCCTTTCTGGTGACAAATCTTCTCCTAATATTGTCACTCTAGCACTAGGGACCAAAATTCTCTCTGGGGTGCAGAGAGTGGGAATTCTGGCTTCCATGATGGCTTCTCCGCTAGACGTGATCAATGCCCTGGCTTCTGTAGTGGTGAAGCAGGTTTGCAGGTGTCTCTCTTTCTCTCTCTTTCCTTATCTCCCTCTCCCCTCTCAATTTCTCTCTGTTCTATCAAATAAAAAAGAAAGGAAAGAAAGAAGGAGGAAGAAAGGAAGGAAGGGCTGTTGGGAGCAGTGAATTTGTAGTGCCAGCACCAAGTCTCTGTAATTACCCTGGTAGGAAAAACAAAAACAGGAACATTGGGCTGGGGAGGCTACAGTGGTACAAATGCTCAAGACCCTCAGTTTATTCTGCAGTGCTGCAATTAAAAATGAAAACATCCTGCGGTTTTCTGTCATGTGGGACACCAGATTCATTTCCTAGGGCTGCAGTAACGGAATCTGACGAGCTGGGTGGCTTCCAGTGATAGCAGTGCCCACGCCAGCAGTTCTACAGGCTGGCACTTTGAAATGCAAGTGGCACCGGGCCTGCTCCCTCCCCTGGGGACCGTCCTTCCTCAGCCTCAGGGCGGCCCAGCAGTCCTCGGTGACCTGGGGCTTGTGACCTCTCACTCCCCTCCCTGCCTGTGGTCACAGGGCCTTCTTCCCATCGTCCCTGTCCTCACAGACATCAGGCCTCGTACATCCAGGTACACTCCTTCCTGTATACCCCCTCTTTTTTTTTTAACTAGTAATGTTTAGAGCAGCCCTTTTTCCAAAAGAGGTCATTCTGAGATGCTGGGGTGAAAGACAGGGAAATATATCTTTATTTGGGAATGGGGAGGTGGTGTAGGGGGCATAATTCTACCTGTAGCAAGACCTTATAGAAGGGATGATAGGGGTGGGGGGGGCCTGGATAGTGGCCAGCCAGTTGAGTGCACACATTACAAGGCACAAGAACCTGGATTCAGTCCTTGGCTCTCCGCCTGTAGGGAGAAAGCTTCATAATCAGTAAGCTTCACAATCTATATCTTTTTCCCTCTCTCTCTTTCTCCCTCCCTTCTCAATTTCTCTCTGTCCTATCAAATAAAATAGAAAGGAAAAAATGGGGGCTTAGTGGTGGCACATCTGGTTGAGCACACATATTACAGTGCCCAAGGACCCAGGTTCAAGCCCCCGGTCCCCCCCTGCAGGGGGAAAGCTTTACAAGTGGTGAAGCAGGGCTGCAGGTATCTCTCTGTCCCTCTCCCTCTCTACCTCCCCTTTCCCTCTTGATTTCTGGCTGTCTCTATCCAGTAAATAAATAAAGAGAATAATAATTAAAAAAAAAAGACAGGAAAAAATGGCTCTGGGCCTCCTCTGCAGCTGGGGGGTGGACTCACAAATGGAAGCAGTGAGTGCTGTAGGTTTCTGAGTCCCTCTCTGTCACCTCTGTCATCTGATTTTCTCTCTGTCTCTATCCAAAATAAATGAATCATAAATAAATAAAAAGAAACCAAAGAGTGAAAAAGCCAGCCCCAGAGTTGTGGAATCAGACATACACCAGGCCTCCGTGCTGAGAGCAAATGAAGAGCAGATGAAAGGGCTGGGCAATGGCTCACCGGTCGAACACACATATCGGGAGTCGGGCTGTAGCGCAGCGGGTTAAGCGCAGGTGGCACAAAGCGCAGGGACCGGCGTGAGGATCCCGGTCGGGGACTGGCCCCGGCTCCCCACCTGCAGGGGGGTCGCTTCACAGGCGGTGAAGCGGGTCTGCAGGTGTCTGTCTTTCTCTCCCCCTCTGTCTTCCCCTCCTCTCTGCATTTCTCTCTGTCCTATCTAACAACAGCTACATCAATAACAACAACAACAAGATCGACAATGAAAACAACAAGGGCAACAAAAAGGAAATAAGTAAATATTTTTTAAAAAGTAAAAAAAATAAACACACATATCACTGTGCTCAAAGACCCAGGTTCAAGCCCCTGCTCCCCACCCACAAGCGGTGAAGCAGGTCTGCAGGTATCTCACTTTCTCTCTCCCTTCCCTCCCCTCAGTTTCTACCTGTGTTGTCAAATAAAAAAGAAAAAATGAAATGGCAGAAATGGCCACTGAGAATGGTGGATTCATAGCGCTGGCATTGAGGTCCAGCGATAACCCTGGTGGGAACGAAGAAGGGAAAGATGGAAGGAAGGAGAAAGGAAGAAAAGGAGGGAGAGAGGGAGGAAGGAAGTTTTTTTTTTTTCTTTTAAAGTTAAGACACATGCAGGCAAGGGCCTCTCCCCACCCACCCTGACCCCCGCGTAGAAGCTTCTCTGCTCTCCCGCCGCAGGTGAGGATGCCGGACATGGAGTTCTTTGTTAACCTGGGCGACTGGCCTCTGGAGAGGAGGAGCTCCAGCTCGAACATCCTGCCCATCTTCTCCTGGTGTGGCTCTTCCGACTCCAGGGACATCGTGATGCCCACCTACGACCTGACCGACTCGGTGCTGGAGACCATGGGCCGGTGAGCCAGGGTTGGGGGGAGCCACACCAAATCCAGGGCTCCCTCCTCTCCCAGCAGCCTCTGCGTGGGCACTGTTTGGTGGTGTGTGTGTGTGTGTGTGTGTGTGTGTGTGTGTGCAGGGATCCGACGCCGGAGAGATGATCCAGGAACCAAGCTCCTGGTGGTAGCAATACAAATCTTTATTCATGCGGGAGCCCCGGAGTCGGGTGTGAGTGCAGCGGGTTAAGCCACACGGAGTCAACCGGAATGGCCGGTGTCCGCCTCCCGCACGCCTGACCTCCTCTAGGTCGGGACGTGGAAGAGAGGAGAAACCAGAAACAGAAGTGGCTTTTATAATACCGTAAGTGGAAGGGGCTGGAAATGGTAGTGGCTTCTCTAGCAATCGTGGCCAGGGATTCAGTTGGCGGGAATCGGCAATAAACTGTGGGGACTTAGGAGGGAGACCGCTAGTCATATGTAAGACAAAGCAGAAGATTGGTACGTAGATAATAATACCAGCATTAGTACGTAGATAATAATACCAGCATGGAAATAGGGTGGTTTGTGGGCCCTGCCAAGCTCGACCACAACTGCACAATTTTCCGACAATCCGATGGCTCGTTCTGTCTTGCAGGGTGAGCCTGGACATGATGTCGGTGCAGGGGAACACGGGCCCCCCGTGGGACAGCAAGAACTCCACGGCACTGTGGAGGGGCCGGGACAGCCACAAGGAGAGGCTGGAGCTTGTGAAACTCAGCAGGAAGCACCCCGACCTCATCGACGCCGCCTTCACCAACTTCTTCTTCTTCAAGCACAACGAGAGCCTCTACGGACCCATCGTGAAGCACATCTCTTTCTATGATTTCTTCAAGGTGTGGCTTTCCTCCTCCGGGTGCCTGGCTATAAACTACCAGGTGGTTGAGAGCACACATTATTGTGTGCAGGGACCCAGGTTCAAGCACCTGGTCCTCTACCTGCAGCACAGGGGTGGTGGTGGTGTTGGAGGTGGGAGGGGAAGCTTCCCAAGCAGTGAAGCCGGGCTGCAGGTGTCTCTCTGTCTCTCTCTCTCTCTCTCTCTCTCCCTTTCTGTCTCCCTCTCCCCTCTCAATATTTATAGCAGGGAAAAATGGCCGCCAGGAGCAGTGAATTGGTCATGCAGGCACCGAGCCCCAGAAATAGTCCTGGTGGCAATCAGATCAAATCAGATCAAGGGTGGGAGAGGTGAGCACAGAGTATAGTGGCTTTTGGGCTGGGGAGGTCGGTCACTGCGGAGCACAGGATCCAGGTGTCTGAGGTCCCAGGTCTGACCCTTGCTACGTGTCAGAGCTCAGTGATGCTCTGCTCGCCCGTGCTCCCCTTTCTTTCTCTTTCTCCTCCCTCTCTCTTCTCTCTACCCCCTCCCTCTCCCTCTCCACTGTAATAATTTTTTTAATGCTGGTACCAGGAATGAAAGACACCTCCCCGCATATGTGACACCACGATGCAGATTCAGCCTGTCTAACTGGAGAGATGAGAGTAAGGGGTAAAGCAGCAAAGCCCTGACCTTCCCTTGGCACTGTCCTTGGTGCCCCCATGTGGTACCAGGGCTCGAACCCAGGGCCTCACATATGGGAGGGAAGGCTCTCTACCTGAAAAAAACCATCATAGCATTTTACGATTTCAAAGTCACCGCCAGTCTGTCTTGAGTTTGTAGATCTCAGATGGCAGTTTTTGTTACAGTGCTGGTTGCCTCAAGGTTAGGCTTGTACAGTTTAGGAATCAGGACAGACATGTAGCTCTAGGTTGGCATTCTCTCTCTCACTCTCTCTCTCCCTTTACCTGCCCTTCCTTTTCTTTTTTTAAATATTCATCTATTTGTTTTTGTTGCCCTTGTTGTTTCATTGCTATAGTTATCATTGCTATAGTTATCATTGTTGTTATTGATGTCGTCATTGTTAGATAGGACAGAGAGACATGGAGAGAGGAGGGGAAGACTGAGAGGGGGAGAGAGAGACAGACACCTGCAGACACCAGACAGACCTGCTTCACCACTTGTGAAGCGACTCCCCTGCAGGTGGGGAGCGGGGAGGGGCGGCTCCTTACAGTCCTTGCGCTTTGCACCACACACGCTTAACCCGCTGCACTACTGCCCATCACCCCTGCCTTTTTTCTTTTTTAAAAGCTGGGGCCTCAAGCATATGCCATTTCATTGCTCCCGGGCCAGCTTTATCCAGATAGAGACACAGAGAGAGAGAGAGAGAGAGAGAGAGAGAGAGATACCACAGCACAGGAGCTTTCCCCAGTGCCATGGAACATCCCATGTGGTATCAGGGCTCACACTTGGTGAACACACGCCCCAACCAGTAGACTGTCTCTTCAGCCCTGGGTCAGACGTGTTCTGAAGGCAGAGGCAACATGTCCCTCCGGTTTGTCTCTGAGAATGAGGAGGCTTCCTGTGTGGGAAGCAGGGGAGAGGAGGACAGGGAGGTGGGCTGCCCTTCCCGACGGCCATGGTTTTGCAGCATAAGTACCTGATCAGCGTGGACGGTACGGTGGCCGCCTACCGCCTGCCCTACCTGCTGGTGGGCGACAGCGTGGTGCTGAAGCAGGACTCCATCTTCTACGAGCACTTCTACCAGGAGCTGCGGCCCTGGGAGCACTACATCCCCGTGAAGAGCAACCTGAGCGACCTGCTGGACAAGCTGCAGTGGGCCAAGGAGCACGACGAGGAGGTCAGTGCAGCCCGCCCAGAGTCAGGGCTTGCAGCCAGCATCCTGTGCCCAGATGCTCCAGCTTGGTCCCCGGTGGGTGCGTGGAAGCCAGCACCTCCTGGCGGGCACCCGTAGTAAATGCAGGTGTTGAGCTGAGAATTAGCTCTCAGCCCCCAACCTGCTCCTACATGGTAGACCTTGCCATCTCTGACATCCCAGGACAAGGAGGACACAATGAAAATGGAGGCTGGGGGAATCGGGTGGTAGGTAGCACAGCAGGTTAAGGACCGGGCATAAGGATCCCGGTTCGAGTACCCAGCTCCCCACCTGTAGGGGAGTTACTTCACAGGCGGTGAAACAGGTCTGCAGGTGTCTCTCATTCTCTCCCCCTCCTCTCTCCATTTCTCTCTGTCCTGTCCAACAACAACATCATCAATGACAATAATAATAATAACCACAACAATGACAAAACAACAAGGGCAGCAAAAGGGAAGAAAAAAAATAGCCTCCAGGGGGCCAGGTGGTATCGCACCTGGTTAAGTGCACATCTTACAGTGCTCAGGGACCTGGGTTCAAGCCCCTGATCCCCACCTGCAGGGGAAAAGCTTCACAAGTGGTGAAACAGGTCTGCAGGTGTCTCTCTGTCTCTCTCCCTCCCCTCTCAATTTCTCTCTGTCTCTATGAAATAATAAATAAATAAAATATTTTTTAAAAAATAGCCTCCAGGAGCAGTGGATTCATGGTGCAGGCACCGAACCCCAGTGATAACCCTGGAAGCCAAAAAAAAGCAAACGGAGACTGGGAGGTGGCAGTTGTGGTTATATGGGTTACTCAACTCGGAGAACAGGGTTTGAGCCCCTAGCTGACACTTGGGAGCTCCTCTGGGGGTCAGCTTCACCTGTGGTGGAGCAATGTTGTCATGCCATCTCCCCTTCTCTCTCTGCCTCTCTCCCTGGTTGTCTCTCTCTGTCTCTCACCCCCCGATTTAAAAAAAGGGGGGGGGAGTCGGGCTGTAGCGCAGCGGGTTAAGCACAGGTGGCGCAAAGCACAAGGAGCGGCATAAGGATCCCGGTTCGAACCCCGGCTCCCCACCTGCAGGGGAGTCGCTTCACAGGTGGTGAAGCAGGTCTGCAGGTGTCTATCTTTCTCTCCTCCTTTCTGTCTTCCCCATCTCTCTCCATTTCTCTCTGTCCTATCCAACAACGACAACAACAATAATAACTACAACAATAAAACAACAAGGGCAACAAAAGGGAATAAATAAATAAAATAAATATTTTTTTAAAAAAAGGTTAAAAAAAGAAGAAAAAGAATGGCCATCAGGAGTGGTGGTGTCATGCCAGTACTGAGAGATATCCCTGGTGGCTTTTTTAAAAAATAAATAGTGGGACACATAAAGACAATCAAATGTCTTCTTAAAGGGAATTTTTGTTCTCTTAGGCAAAGAAGATCGCAAAAGCAGGACAGGAATTTGCAAGAAACAATCTCATGGGTGACGACATCTTCTGTTATTATTTCCGACTTTTCCAGGTGAGTGTTTTCAAAGAAAGTAGACAGGCTACTTACAATGTGGATCTTCAGAAACCAAAAAGAGTAAAATATTTCAGTTCTCAGTTTCTCACTAGTAGATGTACGTAGAGAGATCTGTGGGACTAAAACTCAAGCCTCTAATATTAAATAGTAGACAGCCAAAGCTTAGCTAACAGAGAATACTTCAACCCTGTGAGAGTTGAATTTTTTTAATATATTTTTTAAAATTTATATTTATTTATTTTCCCTTTTGTTGCCCTTGTTGTTTCTTTATTGTTGTGGTAGTTGTTGTTATTGATATCATTGTTGTTGGATAGGACAGAGAGAAATGGAGAGAGGAGGAGAAGACAGAGAGGGAGAGAGAAAGACAGACACCTGCAGACCTGCTTCACCGCCTGTGAAGCGACTCCCCTGCAGGTGGGGAGGGAGCCGGGGGCCTGAACCGGGATCCTTAAGCCGGTCCTTGTGCTTCGCACCACGTGCGCTTAACCCACTGTGCTACACCGACTCCCAAGAGTTTAATTTATACAAAAGTTTAATGATATGTGGTCGGAAATCAGCCTTTAATCCTGCAAAGTTACTGTGCATGGATTCATACTTTTTTTAAACATTTTTTTCTTCTTTTTTTTAATTAGTGATTAAATATTGGCTTACAAAATTTCAAGATAGCATGGGTATAGTTCCACACTATATCCATCACAGGAGTTCTGTGTCCACATTCCTTCCATTGAAAACTGCAATGGTTCTCCCAGGGTCACAGACATGGGTTGACTATTATTTCTATAACTATCTATACTTATATATATTTGCCCATTTTTCCCCCATGGTCCTACCTTCCTTTCCTTTCTAAATCATACCTACACCTATTGCTATTTCCGAGTGTCCTTCCTTTTCCCCTCCTTCTCCAAGTCTTAATGGAATTGGAGCTCAGGGCCTTCTGGTCATCTTCCCCTAACAATTCTTCTGCTCTGGGAGTATGGACCAAAGTTCGCCATGGGGTGCGGAAGGTTGAAGGTCTGGCTTCTATCCTTGTTTCTCTGCTGGACATGGTGTTAACAGCTGGATCCATACACCCCCAGCCTGTTTCTTTTCTTTTTAATTTTCTTAATATTTATTTATTTTCCCTTTTGTTGCCTTTGTCTTATTGTTATAGTTATTGTTGTTATCAGTGTCATCATTGTTAGGACGGAGAGAAATGGAGAGAGGACGGGAAGACAGAGAGGGGAGAGAAAGATAGACACCTGCAGACTTGCTTTACCACCTGTGAAGCGACTCCCCTGCAGGTGGGGAGCCGGGGGCCTTGAACCGGATTCCTTAACTTAGCGCCATGTGCGCTTAACCCGCTGCGCTACCACCCAACTCCCCACCAGCCTGTTTCTGTCTTTCCCTGGTGAGGTCGGGTTTTGGAGAGGTGAGGTGCCAGGACACATGATACACTGGTGAGGTTGTCTGCCCAGGGGAGTCAGGGTAGAATCAAAGTAGCATCAGCAACTTGGTGTCTGTGGTTGAGTGAGTTGCTGAAGAAATTCTGGTTGTAACTGGTTGAGTTTTCAGGTGATTTTTTTGTTGTCTTTTCCTGATTTCTGGCTGTCTCTATCCAATAAATAAATAAATATAACAAAATAATAACTACTACCAATGTTGTGTTAGGATGTGGATTCAGGTATCCCTAATGCCAAATATTTATTTTTTTCTAACATCCCTGCTGCTTTTTAAAAAATATTTACTTATTTATTTATTCCCTTTTGTTGCCCTTGTTGTTTTATTGTTGTAGTTATTATTGTTGTGGTTATTGCTGTCGTTGTTGTTGGATAGGACAAAGAAAAATAGAGAGAGGAGGGGAAGACAGAGAGGGGGAGAGAAAGATAGACACCTGCAGACCTGGTCTGAAATGGCTTCTACTTTATAGCCAGGCCTCCAGAGGCGCCTCTTCTTATTAGCAATTTAATATCCATTTACAAAATCACAAGATCTTATGGGTGCGATTCCATAACATTCCCACCACCACAGCTCTATGTCCACATCCCCTCCATTAGAAAGGGTAGTAGTTCCTCCCAAGGTTCACAGTCTTTTGTTTTTATTTTATTTTATTTTATCAGAGCACTGTTCAGCTCTGGCTTATGGTGGTGTGGGGGATTGAACCTGGGACATTGGAGCCTCAGGCATGAGAGTCTGTTTGCATAGCCATTATGCTATCTACCCTCCGCCAGTTCATAGTCTTCTGTACCACATTGCTTCTTCCTGGAAAGCTCATGGCGTTGTCCACAATGGTCCATTTGGACCTACTGTTCTAAGTCCGCAGGGTTTGTGATCTCTCTTGGAAATCATTTCCATGGGCCTGAGGACTTATGCCTTGGTAAATTTTTTTAATTAATTTATTATTGGATAGAGACAGAAATTGAGGGAGAGGGGACATAGAGAGGAAAACAGACAGACAGACACCTCAAGCCCTGCTTCACCACTCATGAAAAGCTTTCCCCCTGCAAGTGGGGACCAGGGGCTTGAACTCAGGTCCTTGCATACTGTAATGTGTGAGCTTAACCAGATGCACCACCGCCTGGCCCTGTGCATTTCTAATCAAAGCATATCTGCAAAGTGGGAGGCTTGCAGCCCCCTGTCTCGGGCTTTCTGAGAAGTAGTTGGTTTTTAGTCTACACTGACCGTCCCACCCTTTTCATCCTGGGTGAGGGTATAGGATAAAAAAGGTGAGGTGTGTCCACTCAGAGGACCCTCTCTCTCTCTCTCTAAGTTGCTCGTCAGAGCACTTTGCTTGAACTAGAGGAGAAGCAGCAGCCCGGGAAAATCCTGTAGTCAGTGCGGAGGGGAGAGGAGGCAGGAGTGATCTCATCCTCAAATCTGAAGCTAAGGAAAAGTGGTGGACACAGTTATTCCCACTGCAAGGCAGACTGCAGGAAACACACACACACACACACACACACACACACACACACACACACACACACACACACACAATCTCACATACAGGTCAGCTCTAGAAAGAACAGTAGGGGAAGGTGGAGTGTTTGCCAGCACAAGGCACCCAGAGTTCCAAAGACATCCCTCCTGGAAGCTCGGACACTGGTTGTCACTGGGACACTTTTTTGTGTTTGTTTTTGCCTCCAGGGTTATCGCTGGGGCTCGATGCCGGCACTATGAATCCATTGCTTCTGGTGGCCATGTTTTCCATTTTTCTTGGATAGGACAGAGAGAAATTGAGAGGGGAGAGGGAAATAGAAAGAGAGACACCTGCAGACCTGCTTCACCACTCCTGAAGTATCCCCCCTACAGGTGGGGAGCTGGGGCTAGAACCCGGACCCTTTCGCGGGGCCCTTGTCCTTTATACTGTGTGCGCTCAGCTCAGTGTGCCACTGCCTGACCCCATCACTGGAACACTTTTTTCCCCATAACTGGACCTCTACCAGTTCAGGGAACCATATCGCACCTGCCAACGCAGCAGATTTGGTGACGGTACCTGTTGAAGTGTGACCTAAGGAGAAATGTTTGTATTCTTGCCTATCCAGGGATATGCCAGTCTCCAAGTAAGTGAACCCAAGATCCGCGAGGGCATGGAGAGAGTAGAAGCTCAGACCAAGGATGACCTCTTTCCCTGCACCTGCCACAGGACAAAGGTGACCAGAGCTTGACCTCTGACCCGGAACGAACGGGATCCCAGCCCCCTTCTGCCTTCTGGCTCTGAGCCAGGCCATGGTTGTAGAGTTAGTTCCTTCTGGGACCTGCAGGCATTGCAGGTGAACAGAGAAGCAGAATGCCTGGGGCAAGGCCAGAGAAAAACTGGTCCCGGTCGCCTGGGATTGGAGGAGATGTGTCCAGTATTCAAAGTGGTTTCACTGGTATCACCCAATAATTGCATTTCCCTGTGACAGAGGTTTAGCAAAGTTCATCATCCCTTCTAAGAGAGGTAAAAATAGAGAACCAGGGTTCAATCCCCAGCACCACCATAAGCCATAGTTTAGCAGTGCTCTCTGGTCCGTCTCCCTCTCCCCTTCCCCCCTCCCCCTCCCCCTGCCTCTCCCTCCTTTTCCCTCTCCCTCTCCTTCTCCTTTTCCCTCTCTTCCCTCTTTTCTCTCTCCTCTCGCCTATCTTCTCTCTCTCTCTTTCTCTCTCCCTCTCCCCCCCCCCCCCGCCCCACTGTGTGTGTGTATCTTTCTCTCTCTCTCATTCAAATAAATAAAAGTCAGGGGCCGGGCAGTGGCACACCAGCTTAAGTGCACATAGTGAAATAAATAAAAGTCTTTCAAAAGAGAGAGAGAAAGAACCAAAATTTTAAATACTACTAACATCCCAAAAAGATTGGCATCAGTCAGGAGTGGTGGTGCACACGCTTCTGCACTGCAGTGAGCGGGTTGGCTGGGAGTGGTGACTGTCATGCATAAGAAAGTCCCCAGATATCCAAAACCAATACAGAGCAGAATACTCCTGTGAGCTCCCAATAAAACTGGAAGTTTATCTCTTAAGTGATTTTGAAGGGTTCCCTTATCCACGTGTTCCAGGGGTGAACTTAGAAGTGAGAGGCAGGGATGATGGCTTTGCTTATCTGTTCCTCATTTCCCCCTCCAGAGGCAGGGATGATGGCTTTGCTTATCTGTTCCTCATTTCCCCCTCCAGCCCTCCCCTGGTTCCCTGACATCTGCAAGGCCCTTCACAGTTAGATAGTCCCTGAGATAATCGAGTTCCCAACTGTAGCCCCATGAAACACTTGAGACTTGACCTTTGGGCGATTCCAGAAAAAGTCCTAGAACTTTTAGCAGTAACCTGACATTATCCTTCTTTCATCTCAAGGAGAAAATATCTAACAGACAAACACAGTATTCTTTTGCTTTGAGTCAGGCTCCTCGCAGCCTCTAACTATGTTGCTTCTTAACTGCAGACCAGAGATGAACTCTGATGTGTGAAATACCTCCCTTTTGAATAGTGGTGCTCTCAAGACTCTTCTCTGAGAAGAAGGATGCTTTTGAAACATGGTGCCAAGGACGCTTAAAAATTCACTCTGTGATTGTTTGGAAGATATGTTTCTTCTTATCTTATGCAGTATTCGGATTATGAAGATGTTTCTTCTAATACAGTATTCCCAGGCCAGGACTGTCCTGTGACGTGCATTTTCACACTTTTATAATAAAACCACTTCTATTCTAGAGGCCTATGTGGTGCAAATTATTTTATTATTGTTGTTGTTGTTGTTGTTATTTATTTGTTTTTATTCTGTTTATTGGCTAGAGACCGCCAGAAATCGAGAGGATAGGAGAGACAGAGGAAGAGACACCTGCAGCCCTGCTTCACCTCTTGCAAAGCTTTTCCTCTGCAGGTGGGGACCAAAGGCTCAAATCCGGGTCCTTAAGCACTGTAACATGTGCACTCAACCAGGTGCTCCACCACCCGGTCCCTGTTATTATTTATTATTAATGACGTGTTACAAAATTGTAAGAATACAGGGTCTAGTTCCACACCGCACCCACCACCAAAGTTCTGTGTCCCCATAATCTCACCTCCCAAAGATAAACACCAGAGTTCTCACAAGTTTTATAGTTAGCTTGCTTCTGTTTTTGTTATTGTTATTTGTTTGTATGTGTGTTTTGTTTTGTTGCCTCCACGATTATCACTGGGGCTTGGTGTCAGCACTAGGAATCCACTGCTCCTGGCAGTTATTTTTTTCCTTTTTTTTTTTTTTTTATTTTGCTTCTTTCCATTTTTAATTTGATAGGACAGAGAAACTGAGAGAACAGTGAGAGGTACAGAGGGAAAGAGAAAGACAAGATGCCGGCAGACCTGCTTCATCACTTGTGAAGCGACTCTGTTGGAGGTGGAGTGAGGGCTTGAACCCAGATACTTGAGTAGATCCTTTCATATAGCACTATGTGCGTTTACACGGGCACGCTACTGTGCAGCCCCCTTATTTTGTTTTGTTTCAGGTTCATGACAGAGACACCTACAGCACTGCTTCACTGATTGTGAAGTGTCCTCCGTGCAGGTGAGGCGTGAGGACTTGAACCTGGGTCTTTGCACATGGTTAAAAAATAGTTATTTGGGCGGTAGCGTAGAGGTTAAGTAGACTCGGCTGAAAGAACAAGAACTGGTGTAAGGATCTCAGTTCAAGCCCCCGGCTCCCCACCTGCAGGGCAGTCGCTTCACAGGTGGTGAAGCAGGTCTGCAGGTGTCTTATCTTTCTCTCCCCCTCTCTGTCTTCCCCGCCTCTCTCCATTTTTCTCTGTACTATCCACCAACAGCGACATCGATAACTACAACAATAAAACAACAAGGGCAACAAAAAGGAAAATAAAAATATTTTAAAATTTGTTACTTATTTAATATAGGATAGAGACAGGAATTGAGAGAGGAGGGGAAGAAAGACTGAGAGACACCTGCAGCCTTGCTGCAACAATTGCAAAGCTTTCCCCCTGCAGGTGGGGGCTAGGGGCTTGAACCTGTATCCTGGCACACAGTAATATGTGAACTTATACCAAGTATGCCATTGCCTGGCCTTTCCTCTGGCTCTCTACCTAAAAAAAAAAAAAAAGTCAGCCTAGATTGAAGAAACCCTGGTGATGACAAAAGCAGGAGGGAAGAAAAGTTGTGTGGACAGAACTCTGGATTTTTCCCCCAGGAAAACTGATCTTGAGACTTGGGGTGGTGGTGGTGGTAATAGGTTTGTGGGGGGTGGGAGTGCAGAAGACAAGAATAGCAAGCACAAGTGGCTGAAGTTTTGGGGTTTTTTTAATTGCTTTTTTACCAGAGCACTGCTCGGCTCTGGCTTATGGTGGTGCAGGGGATTGAACCTGGGACTTTGGAGCCTCAGGAATGAAAGTCTCTTTGCATAACCATTGTGCTATCTACCCCTGCCCAAGTAGCTGAATGCTTTGTAAACAGCCATCACAGAATAGTGGCATTGCAGGGAGGTTTAGGCAAGCAAGAGTAAACTTTTTTTTTTTTTTTTTACCAGAGCATTATTAAACTCTGGCTTATGGTGGTACATGGGACTTTGAAGCCTCAGGCATGAGAGTCTCTTTGCATACCCATTAAGCTACCTACCTACCCTCTGCTTGGCCCCCCCAAAGCATAAACTTTTTTTTTTCCCTGCTGGGACTCAGTGCCTGCACTACCAACCCACTGTTCCTGGAGGCTATTTTTTTCCCTTTTGTTGTCCTTGTTTTATTGTTGTGGTTGTTATTGATATTGTTATTGTTGGATAAGACAGAGAGAAATGGGGGGGGGGGAGAAAGATAGAAACCTGCAGATCTGCTTCACCACTTGTGAAGTGACTCCCCTGCAGGTGGGAAGCCAGGGACTCGAACCGGGATGCGTACACTGCTCCCTGCGCTTAACCCACTGTACTACCACCCGACCCCCCAAGGGTCAACTTTTTAAAGAGAAAAGCAAGTGTTAGTTTCTTAGTTAAAGATAAATGCAGCTAGCCTCAGTTTTCCCCTTCCACCCATCACAAACAGGGCTTTCAATTGCTGTTAGCAGTGGCCTTGGTCAGTGTCCTTTCTTCTTCTAGCGTTTGCCCTTCTTCCGTAGCCAGTCAACAGCGTCAGGTTGAGCCTGATGTAAAGTTTCGAGACCTCCTTTGAATCTGGAGAGGTGGCAGTCATTGACTATGTGGGTCATAGTCTGTCTGTAGCCGCAGGGGCAATTCGGGTCGTCTCTGGCTCCCCAGCAATGGAACATAAGTGTCCTTAAAATCGACTCCTTCTGCCCAAGAGTCTGCTGACAACATGACAAGTTGTACTCTGTATATACAAAAGAAAAATGTGCAAATGTTGAGTGGGGATTTTTTTTTTTTAATCATCCAGAGTTCTAGAGGGTGAGAAGTGTATGCAATTGTGCCCCTGTTATCTTACAATCTTGTTAATCATTATGAAACCATTAATAATAATAAAAATAATGGGTTTGCAAAGGTTTCATGGCTGAGACTGAGTTCCCAGATTCAGTCCTTAGCAGCACTGTAATTTAGAACTGATCAGTGCTCCCGTCTCCCTTTCTCTGTATTTCTTTCATTAAAATAATTTTGTTCAAGATTTTTTTTTTAAAAAAAGAAACTTTACTTATTGGATAGAACAGCCCGAAATCGAGAGGGAAGGGGGTGATGGAGTGGGAGAGAGACAGAAACACGTGTAACACTGCTTCACCACTTGCAAAACTTTTCCCCTGCAGGTGGAGACTAAGGGGCTTGAACCCTGGTCTTTTGGGCTTTGCGCATTATAACATGTGCGCTCAACCAGGTATGCCACCACCTGGCCCCATAAAATAAAACTTAAATAAAAAATCATCCAGAACTGTATAGAAAGCACAAAGTAAGTGGCATTTGGCCCAAGAAGCCTGGAGGGGGTGCAGCGAGCCCCTTCGCAGGGCCGCCGCAGTTTGCACGGGCCCTGCAGCGCCTGCGGGAAGCCGGGAAGCGGGGAAGCGAGTGACTTGCAGAGCGGCGGCCCCACCCACGTGGCGGGAGCTCCTACCACCCGGAACAGCGCGCGGGAAACCTCCGGCTCCTGGAGGCTCAGCAAGACCGCGCGCTGAAGGCGGGGCCTACGAGCTAGGGGCGGGGTCTGGGCACTAGGGGCGTGGCCATCCCCACGCTGGGAGCGGGGCCTGCACGCATGCGCAGTAGCGGACGTGACAGCGAGCGGAGAGGCGGGTTCTTCGAGTGGTGAGTGCGGCGCCGGCGGGAGGAGCCTCCCGGGCGGCGGCCCTCGGGGTCGGAGACGGCGGGCAGGGAGCAAGGGGCAGCAGCTGGCACCCCAGGAAGAGGTGACAACCCCAAGTGGGTCCCCATCCTGGAACAGTCCCCACGATGCGGACCCCCCAAGCCAGACCACCCATACATCGCGGATGCCCATAACAGGGCCCCCCAACCTGGGCCCTCTAGGACGTGAAACCCCTGTCCTGGACCCCCAAGAGAACCCCCGAGCTGGATTCTTGGAGGTGAACCCCCCCAACCGGGAACCCCCAGGAGGTGAATCCCCCAACCTGAACCCCCAGGAGGTGAATCCCCCAACCTGAACCTCCAAAGGTGAACCCTCCAACCTGGACCCATAAGAGGTGAACCCCCCAACCTGACCCCAAAGATGAACACCTCCAGCCTGGACCCCCAGGAGGTGAACCCCTAACCTGACCCCAAAGAGGTGAAACCCAACCTGGACCCCCCAACCGGGAACCCCCAGGAGGTGAACCCCCCAAAAATTGGACCCCCAGGAGGTGAACCCCCCAAACTTGGACCCCAGGAGGTGAACCCCCCAACCTGGACTGCAGGAGGTGAACCCGGACCCCCAGGAGGTGAACCCCCCAACCTGGACTGCAGGAGGTGAACCCCCCAGCCTGGATCCCCAAGAGGTAAACCCCATAGCTCCCCAGGACACAGACCCCCAGACCAGAACCCCTTAGGATGTGAAACCCCAAGCCCCCGACTTCACAACTCCAACCACACCCCCTCCCCATCCAACTCCTTCAGGGGTTGAACCCCTCTCACCCCCAGGGACTCAGACGCCCCACCCGGAACCCCTGGGAGGAAGAAACCCCATTCCCCTGGACCCCTGAGCAAGCAAGCCCTCAGCCCACTTCCCAGGATCTTGCCTGTCCCCCCCCCACCATTGCTCACAGAGCCCGTCTGTGGTGACCACTTCCCTCTGGGGACTGTGTGTGATGAGCTCAAAACCCGGGGTGCTCATCTCCGGATCCCCAGACCGGCTGCCCAGGGCTGCAAGATTTTTTTCTTTCTCTTTAAAATATATTTATTTATTTATGAGAAAGAAAGGAGGAGAGAGAGAGCCAGACATCACTCTGGTACAATGTGCTGCCGGGATTTGAACTCAAAACCTCATGCTTGAGAGTCCAATGCTTTAAATCCACTGAGCCACCTCCCTGACCACAAAAGATAAATGATTTTTTTTTTTTAAAAAAGTCTTTTTTTCCAGAGCACTGATCAGTTCTGGCTTATGGTGGTGCAGGGGATTGAACCTGGGACTTTGGAGCCTCAGGTGTAAGAGTCTGTTTGCATAACCATTATGCTACATACTTCCATCAGGATTTCTTACATGGGCTTCCGTCTGCCTCAATCACAAAGAATGGACTAGTCTAGGAGGAACTAAGAGTTTTTCCCCAAAGCAGGCAGACTCAAGTTTGTTGAGGACTGAGTAGGACCTTGTAGGTTGACACAGTAGGTTTGAGTTCATGGGTCCGATGCTGTCCTATCATCTGACATCCTGCTAACGTTGCAGGCCAGAGAAGGGGGGGGTTAAAGCCAGGACAACAGTCTTGTAAAATGGCATTTAGTTAAAATGGATTTAATTAAATCCATTGAAAATTTGAATAAATGATAATGGCTAAAAGCAGATCAATAATGACTGTCCCAATGTTAATACCCTGAATCCATTATCTATTCTAGTATCAAGAAATGGTAAATAACAGCTTCAAAATTTCAGTGGCTTATTTACATTTCATACTCTTCCTCCTCCTAGGAGGCATTTCGTGGTTCCTTGGCTGGACTTAGGTTGAACTCACAGACTTTAATTTGATGATCTGAGCTGGTCTGCATGTCTTCTTTCTGAAAATGCCTTTTGAAAAGGCAAAAATACCTAGAGCATACTATATATATTTTATTTTTATTTATTTTTTACTTTTTATTTTTTGGCCTCCAGGGTTATTGCTGGGGCTCGGTGTCTGCACCATGAATCCACTGCTCCTAGAGGCTATTTTCCCTTTTTTTTCCATTATCTTTATTTTTTTATCATTGTTGTTATTTTTTATTATTGTGGTTATTGATGTCGTTGTTGGATAGGACAGAGACAAATGGAGAGAGATGGGGAAGACACCTGCAGACCTGCTTCACCGTCTATGAAAGGACTCCACTGCAGGTGGGAAGCCGGGGGCTCGAACCCAGATCCTTACGCTGTCCTTACGCTTAGTGCCACATACTATATATTTTTTAAATGACCAGTAGTTCAAATGCAAGAGAACTTTTTTGAAATATGTCACCTCAACTCCAGAATGGCTCACTGAAACCTGCATGCATGGCCTATTATTCAAAGCATGTCACATAGCTAAGCCTGAAAGTAAGTAAGCAGAGGTCTTTCTCTTTCTCCTGGGAGGTTCTGCATAGTCACTTGAGAAGGGGTAGAGAGAGATTGCAGGGAGGAGAGAGGAGGCGTTCAAACAATGAGGAAGAAAATGGCTCCATGGAAAGCAGTTGTGAAATTAAGATGGTCAGGAAAAATTTTCAGGAAAACATACACACATACAAATGTATATAAAAGCCTCCTTTGATGCTAAATTCTTGTTCAAGGCTCCATATCAAGCTACCACTTGTGCTTTCTCTTGAACATTTGCCCGCCCTACACCTCACCCTCTCTGTAATCAATTCTGTGTACCCGTAGGAACCTTGAAAACAATGAAATCAATACATTTAAAAGATAGCCGTTCTTCGGACAGTCGTCGTGAATGTGTGACTTTCAGCTGCTGAATGTGTTCAGTCACAGTTCTTGTGTCACTCCTGTGTCTCCCAGCCCACCTTTCACAGTAGAATCTTCTTTCCAGGGAGATGTCCTCGGCTTCTCAGACGTAATGCACTTTGAGTTTGTTACTCAGCAGTGACAATGAGTCATACAGAGGTAATACATGTTTTCGTATGCTCTGCATCTCCAGGGTTCCTTTTCTGCAGTCATGTGGCTCTTATTTTCAACTTATACTATAAAGCACAGTGTACCTTCTTCAGTGGTTCAGAGCAAGGATTTGAAAGCAGACTGCCCAAATCAAATGTAACTTCCGGCATGGTACTAAATCTGCTGTTTCTTTGTTCTCACTCCTGTTTCTTTTTTTTTTTTTTCTTTTTTTTTTTTTTTTTGCTTCCAGGGTTATTGCTGGGCCTCCACAAATCCACTGCTCCTGGAGACCATTTTTCCCCCTTTTGTTGCCCTTGTTGTTTTATCATTATTGTTGTTGTTGCTGTCGTTGGATAAGACAGAGAAATTGAGAGAGGAGGGGGGAGAAGAAGACAAACACCCGTAGACCTGCTTCACCGCCTGTGAAGCGACTCCCCTGCAGGTGGGGAGGGAGCCGGGGGCTCCAACCAGGATCCTTACCCCGCCCTTGCTCTTTGCACCACGTGCGTGCGCTTAAACCACTGCGCTACCGCCCAACTCCCCTCCTGTTTCATGAAGATAATAATAACACTTGCCTCCTAGGACTCTTAGAAAGTAAGAGTTCCCTATAAAGCACTTATAATATTGCCTGAACATGTCTTTAATTATTAGCAATTATTACCATTGCTTTGCCATAACCTGAATCCGTTGTCTCCAAGTGGATGTGATTTCCGTTGTCTGAATGGACAGAGAAGTAATTTTTTATTCCTTTATTCTCTTGAATTTAAGGTTAAGTTAAAAATACCTTTTGGAAATAAATCACTAGATGCCGTTTGTTTTGTACCTAACAAGAGCTTACCATACGGGATAATCCTTACACACGGAGCGTCAGGAGACATGAACCTTCCTCATCTGATGTCACTGGCATTCCACCTGGCATCCCATGGGTATTTTTGCCTGCGATTTACCTGTAAGGGCCTTAATATTGTCCATCGAATTAAGGCGTATAAGTCCGTTTTGGTAAGAAAATGTCTTTTTACACACTTAATTCTGTTTAAAGAATTCCTAGGTACACAGTGAACTTTCTTAGCAGTCATTGGGTTTCATTACAAATACCTTTTTTAAAAATATTTATTTTATTTATTCCCTTTTGTTGCCCTTGTTGTTTTACTGTTGTAGTTATTATTGTTGTCGTTATTGGATAGGACAGAGAGAAATGGAGGGAGGAGGGGAAGACAGAGAGGGGAGAGAAAGACAGACACCTGCAGACCTGCTTTACCGCCTGTGAAGCGACTCCCCTGCAGGTGGGGAGCTGGGGACTCGAACCAGGATCCTTGTGCGGGTCCTTGTGCTTTGCACCAAGTACGCTTAACCCTCTGTGCTATAGTCCGACTCCCTACAAATACCTTTTCAAAAGACGTAGTTGTCAGTGGCAGTGTCGCAGACACTGGAGCGTCACTCTGGCACGTGATGCCATGGTGGCATTCAGGACCTGGTGCTTTAGAGTCCCATGTCCTATCCACTAGACCCTCCCCTGAGTTGCAAGGTCTTTGGGTGAGTGTCCTGAGAAACCCAAGAGTACTGTTTAGAGGTTAGTTTTTTTGGGTCATCAGTTTCCATAGCAACAAATGCCCACGTCACGTGCTCACATCATAAGCGATCCTTCATGATATTTACTGTCAAGGAAGCTCTAATGTGATTCTCTTACTAGACTTTTTCTTATTCTTTTATTTTATTTTATTTATTTACTGGATAGTGACAGAGAGAAACTGAGAGCAGATGGGGGAGACAGAGAGGGAGAGAGAGACAGAAAGACACCTGCAGCCCTGCTTCACCACTCGTGAAGCTTTTCCCCTGCAGGTGGGGACCGGGGGCTTGAACCCGGCTCCTTGCACACTGTAATATGTGTGCTTAACCAGGTGCACCACCGCCTGGCCCCCCTTACTAGGCTTCTATAACTTGAGAATACGCTTCTGAATTTTTTATGTACAATATAAGTATACAGATATAGTACTGTTTTCTGTATGTTATTTAGAAACGGTGTAAAACAAATTTGAAGCTTGCATTATTTCAAGCTTACTAAGCTTTTCAGAACTTTAAAATGAATTTTGTTATCAAACTCTGTACTAACTGGAAGTTTTTACTGACTTTTTACCTAATTAAGATTTTTTTTTACAGTAGTTAAAGTTTTTAGGCAGGTTAAGTGATATATATTTTTTTTTCTTACATATTTGCCAGTATTACCCAACATACAATTTGATGATGGAGGTGTTTCCAGAGAATTCCTTAAGATTTTGTGCTTGTCTTTGCAAAGATTCTTAACATTTTAGTAATGGTGAGAAATTAATAGATGGGTTTTCTGGTAGAATATTTTTAAAGAAGGTGTTGATTATTCTCTGGCTGACTCGTCTTTTAATTTTTTTTTAGAGTTTTCTAAAAACTTCAGAAGAATACAGACTTGCAGGTGTTTTCCTTGGAGGTAAGTTGCAGTGTATGTGTGTGTGTGTGTGTATTATTTATTTGCTTTGGATAGAAACAGAAATTTAGAGGGAAGGAGGAGAGAGAGAGAAGGAAAGAGGAGGAGGTAACATCTGCAGCCCTGCTTCACCACTTGTGAAGCTTCCCTCCTGTACATGGGGACCGAGGGCTTGAACCTGGGTCCTCGCACATTGTAATGTGTACACTTAACCAGGTGCATTACCACCTGGTCCTTTGTATTTGCTTTTAAAAGTACTTACTAATAGGAATAAGGTAGTCAGGAATTCAAATTATTGTAATAGGCTGATTTAAGAATTTTATTTTTAGTAAGTTTTAGTAAGTCCTTTCCTTCCTTACTTACTTATGTTAAAGTACTTTATATATTTAAAGCAAATATAAATACTACATACACGTACCCAGAGGAATATATATATATATATATATATATATATATATATATATCCATCCACCCATTAGTCACTCTCTTTCACTAGATTCCTTCACAAGTATTGTTTTTTAATTTTTTTCCATTTCGTTGCCCTTGTTGTTTATTGTCATTGTTGTTGTTATTCTTTTTTTTTTTAAATTTATTTCTTTATTGGGGAATTAATGTTTTACATTCAACAGTAAATACAATAGTTTGTACATGCATAACATTCCCCAGTTTCCCATTTAACAATACAACCCCCATGTTGTTGTTATTCTTGTTGTTATTTATGTTGAGAAATCAAAAGAGGAGGGGAAGACAGAGGGGGAGAGAAACATAGATACCTGCAGACCTGCTTCACTGCCTGGGAATCGACTTCCCTGCAGGTGGGGAGCCAGGGGCTCAAACCAGGATCCTTAAGCCGGTCATTGCACTTCATGCCACACGCACTTAAGCCACTGCACCACCACCTGGATCCCCGCTATTTCTTGTTGTTGTTGTTATTGATGTCGTCTTTGTTAGAACAGAGAGAAATGGGGAGGGGAGGGGAAGACAGAGAGGGGAGAAGAGAGACAGACATCTGCAGACCTGCTTCACCGCTTTTGAAGTGACTCTCCTGCAGGAGTCGGGGAGCCAGGGGCTGAAACTGGGACCCTTATGGCAGTCCTTGCACTTTGCGCCACCTGCGATTAACTCGCTGCACTCCCATATGTCTGTTTCTTTTCCTCCCTAACTTAACCAGGTACTTGTTTTTAGTTTTTTCTCATCACTAAAGTTATCCCCTACGGGTACTGAAACGTGTTGCCTTTTGGGGTTCAGTCTCTGTTAGCTCTGTGCCCTTCCTTTACCGAGTGTGTGTCTGCGTCTCAGATTGAAGTTCACCGTAACCGATTCTAGGTCGTTCCATGGGCTCCAGGGCAGCTGCTTCTGTCATGTGCCATGGGGAGCGAGAGGATGCCGGTGACTTTGTCCGAGGTCTGATTTGCATCTCTTACCCACTGCACCGCCCAAAGCAGCAGCAGAAACTTAGAGATGAAGATCTCCTTCATCTAAAAGGCCCCGTGCTCTTTGTGTCGGGTTCCGCAGATGAAATGTGTGAGAAGGTGAGTCACAGCTTGGTGTTTGTGTAAATGCCTGCAGCATCCGTCTCCTTGGCGACAGCTCATTTCACTGATGCTTACTTTCTTATCCTGTTGCTTTGGAGAACCTGAAAAATACAAGCATACTGATGAAAATACATCTCATAAAAAGAGTTGGGTCAGGGAGTCAGGTGGTAGTGCAGTGGGTTAAGCACATGTGTCACAAAGCGCAAGGACCGTTGTAAAGATCCTGGTTCAAGCCCCGGCTCCCCACAGGGAGGCCACTTCACAGGTGGTGAAGCAGGTCTGCAGGTGTCTGTCTTTCTCTCCCCCTCTGTCTTCCTCATCTCTTGATTTCTCTCTGTCCTATCCAACAATAGCAATAACAACAACAATAATAACCACAACAATAAAAACAAGGGCAATGAAAGGGAATAAATAAAAATATATATAGGGAGTTCGGGCGGTAGCGCAACGGGTTAAGCGCATGTGGTGCAGCATGCAAGGACTGCCATAAGGATCCCAGTTCAAGCCCCCGAGTCCCCACCTGCAGGGGAGTTGCTTCACAGGTGGTGAAGCAGATCTGCAGGTGTCTATCTTTCTTTCCCCCTCTCTGTCTTCCCCTCCTCTCTCCATTTCTCTCTGTCCTATCCAGCAACAGTTACATCAATAACAACAACAATAGTAACTACAACAATAATAACTACAACAATAAAACAACAAGGGCAACAAAAGGGAATAAATAAATAAATATATGAATTGGGTCAATGGCTTATCTCTTCTTTGGAAACTGTAGAATAGACCTATGAAGCTTGAGACTACATTTGACTTGTCATTTCAGCCTTCAAGCAGATTTAATTTGTCAGGAAAGTGAAAATCACAGTAAGTTGCACATATTAAATATCAGTGCATTTCCCAGTCCACGGTTTCCCTAGGGCAAGGTATTTTTTAGAATCGTTTTGCTCTACGGTTACATAACTTGTTATCATCACTAGTGAATGCTCATTAATTCTAAGTGTCACTGTATCTGACAGGCATGGACTTCTGGGCTCTTCTGGAGACTTCCTTGCTCCAGAGTTGTATGCAGAGTGGGTGGGTGGTTGGGTGAGTAGCGGTAGAAGCAAGGTGGGAGAAACGACATGCTAGTTCAGCTAGTTCAGTATCCTCTTTTTCTCGTTTGTAGAACTTGCTGGAGAAAGTGGCACAGAAAATGCAGGCTCCCAATGAGATCTGCTGGATTGAGAAGGCAAATCACTCTATGACAGTGAAAGGACGATCGACAAATGATGTTTTCAGGGAAATAAACACACAGATTTTGTTCTGGATTCAGAAAATCACTGAAATGAACAAGCAAGAATGACTATGAGTTCAAAGCTATATTATTTTGAATACAGATACAGTTACCTTGATAAAGAACAGCGTTCCTCTCAGCATTCAGAGACATTTTCAGATTAAGTTAATATTCTTAACGTTTCTCCATTTTTAAATGTTTTCACTGTGGAAATTAATGTTCTCTACAGAGTGCTTTACAAACACTGTTATATACATATGTACAAGTATTAAAGGTGGTCTGTAATTTTCATTACTATACGTATGTTTTGAAAATATATTAAGCATTTGAATTTTGTTACAGCTGTGCTTTTTGTCTTATTACTGTGCAACTAAAGTAATTTGCAAAATAGTGTCATTTTTAGAAAGAAAAATAGCCTACTGTACTATGGTAAGTTATTTTCACTGACTGTATACATGTAGTTATTTAATCTTTTAGTAAATCTCAGTTAAGGGATATGAGGGGAGAAATAGTTTCTCCTGTTGTTTTTAGAATGAAATAACTGTTCCAAGACATGTCTGCTCATGGCCTGTTGTCGACAAAACCTGTAAGGTTTGCAGAGATGAGTAAATATTTGGAGCGGAAATAGGGTGGGGCAAGTCAGCATGTAGGTAGACTATGTATCTACATTTTAGACAGAATCGAATGGTTTTTACCTTTGGATGTTGAGATAACACCCAAGGTTTCAGCAGTTTACCTGCTGTGCCACCTCCCAGGCCATAGTTCATGCTCTGTTTGCCTCCATTTTCTTCTTGATTAGATGATAGATAGATATACCAGAACACTCTTCAGTTCTGGCTTATGGTGGTGCTGGGGATTGAACCCGGCATCTCAGAGCCTCAGGAATGAAAGGCTTTTTCATGGCCTTGATGTTGTCTTCCACAGCCCTGTTCATGCTTTTAGAGGGATGTCTGAGCTAGATAGAGGAAGAAGTTTCAAAGGACAGAAGCATCTTTGCTGAAAATTAGGTAACTGCTTTTACTCATAGGCAAGTGCGTAAGTAAAGGTACAGATGGAGAATCCTCGGGAGGGGGTCACAGCTTCCGTTTCAGTTCTTTTTTTTTTTTTTTTTTAAACCAGAGCATTGCTCTGCTTTGGTTTATGGTGGTGCAGGGGATTGAGCCTGGGACTTTGGAGTCTCAGGCATGAGAGTTTCTTTGCATAACCATTAAGCTATCTTACCCACCCCCTACCCCTTTTCAGTTCTTATAGAAGCTATTTGGTGGTATCCTGATGAGTGACTCAGTGCCCCAAAGCTCTGAAAGAGCTGGGCAACTATAGAGTAAAATGTTAAAACAGGGAGTCGGACGGTAGTGCAGCTTAAGTGCAGGTGGTGCAAAGCTCAAGGACCAGCGTTAAGGATCCTGGTTCAAGCCCCCAGTTCCCCAGCTGCAGGGGAGTCACTTCACAGGCAGTGAAGTAGGTCTGCAGGTGTCTGTCTTTCCCTCCCCCTCTGTCTTCCCCTCCTCTCTCCATTTCTCTCTGTCCTATCCAACAACGATGATGTCAACAACAACAATAATAACTACAATAAAACAAAAGGAAATAAATAAATATTGAAAGGAAGATTTAAAAAAAAAAAGAAGAAGAAGAAGATCACCATGTAGAGAAAGGGCTAAGGGAGGCAGTGGTGGTTCACTTAGGAGAATGGGCCTTTCTCTAGGAAATCCAGAGGAATTGTTGAACTTTCTTGTAGAACTGATAGATGCCTACCATGCATTCTAGAGAGTTACAGTTTGCAAAGACAATCCTTTCCCCCCATCCACAAGCACAGTTAAACCTAAATTAGGACCATAGATACCTATAGGCTGTGGCTGAGTGGACGAAAAGACTGTAAACCCTGACGGTCATTTATATCATCATCCCCAACAGTCAAGGAAAGCCAGAACCCGATAGACCTTTCATGCACACGTTTAAACAAATGTAAGTGACAGGAGAGAGACTTGAACAAATAGCAGTGATGTAAGGGATAATGCCTTTCGCCGGGGGGGGTATGGATCAACATGCCAAGCAATTACAGATGCCAGAACTCCCACCTTCTGCACCTCATGAAGAATCTTCGTCTAGGACTGGGTACAGGTCTGCATGTATCCATAAGCAAGGGGCAATTAAGTAACTCAACTGAAAAGTGCTTAACAGCCCTTTGCGATTAGACTTCAACCTAGTAAGCCAGGGATCCTAATAGAAGGGCCTAAAAAAAAGGCATCATAAATTCTCTAACCTATTAGACTCAGACCTAATAGGCTTGGCAATCTAGTAGAAAGGACCAAAGAAACAGACCCTATAACCTAATACAGGTTTGGATACAACAGATGATACTCAACATTTTAAACACTGGGAGAAAGTCTCAGCTCCTCAGATAAAGGGCTTCAAAAGCTAGATAAGGGCAAGAAACTGGATCACTTGGTCTTTTTGGTCAATACCATATCACCCCATCATCTGGGGCCCTAGGTTGGGAATCTGGGATTCCCACACCAGTATGACTGGCCTAGACCTCTAATCCCTCTCAACACCATCACTGGTCACTTCCATGAGAAACATCATTATGAGCTCTCTTGTGGCCCACTCCTGGAACTTGTTTTCCCTATAAAGCAGCACCACTAGGGAAAAAGAGAGAGACTGGGAGTATGGGTCGACATGCCAATGTCCATGTTCAGTGGGGAAGCAATGACAGAAGTCAGACCTTCCACCTGCATCCCATAATGACCCTGGGTCCATGTTCCAAGAGGGATAAAGAATAGGAAAGCTATCGGGAGGAGATGGGATACGGAGTTCTGGTGGTAGGAATTGTGTGGAGTTGTACCCCTCTTATCCTATGGTTTTGTGTTTCCTTTTTATGAATAAGATAAAATAATAAATAAATGTCCTATTCTCTTCTCTATTCCTACCTCTGGGTTCCTGTTTATTAATCATTTTGTCCTGCTTTATATTTTACTGCCATCAGCCACTAAATTGCAGATGGTTCCACCCTAACTTCCTGGGTAGATTATCTCATCAGTGTGTTCTGGAACCACACCTCATCAGAGCACTACTCCACTAGGGAAAGATGGCGGCAGCCTGGGGTATAGATTGACTTGTCAGTACCCATGTCCAGTGCAGAAGCGACTACAGAAACCAGAACAACCACCTTCTGCACCCAAAAAGAATTGTGGTCCATACTCCCAGCAGGGGAGAAATGTTAGGGGAAGATGACCAGAGGCCTTTAAACCCCAACTCCATCAAGACCTAGAGAGAAGAGAAAAGCAGAAGGACATTTGGAAGTAGTAATAGGTGTAGCTGTGACTTGGAGAGGAAGAAATGGCAGACTTTAGAAAAGCAAATATATATAAATACAGATAGTTATGGAAATAATAGCCAACCCATATCTGCAATGCTGGGAGAACTACTGTAGCTTCCAGTGGAGGGAATGGGGATACAGAACTCTGGTGGTGGGAACAGTGCAGAATTATATCCCCATTATCTTATAATTTTGTAAATCAATGCTAAGCCGCTAGTAAAAGATAAAAAAAAAATTGGTCCATACTCCCAGAGGGATAAAGGATAGAGTAAGAAGACCAAAGGGCAGGAGTCGGGCGGTAGCACAGCAGATTAAGTGCATATGGTGCAAAGCACAAGGACCAGTGTAAGGATCCTGGTTTGAGCCCCCAGCTCCTCACCTGCAGGGGAGTCACTTCACAGGCGGTGAAGCAGGTCTGCAGGTGTCTGTCTTTCTCTCCCTGTCTCTGTCTTCCCCTCCTCTCTCCATTTCTCTCTGTCCTATCCAACAACAACGACATCAATAACTATAACAATAAAACAACAAGGGCAACAAAAGGGAATAAATAAATAAATAAAAACTAAAAAAAGAAAAAGAAAAAGACCAGAGGTCTCTGAATCCCAGTTCCATCAGGACCGGAAGTACTTGTCACCAGGGAGCTTGTTTTTGTACCATCACTGGGAGGAAGTGAATCTGGAAGACACCAGAGGAAGCCAGGCCCTGTTTCTCTTACCTGAGAGAGAAGAGCAAAAAGGGAAAGAGTCCCGGAAGTAATAATTGGTGTAAGTGTAACTTAAAAGGAAGCGAAGGTGGTCCAGGAGGTGGCGCAGTGATAAGGCTTTGGACTCTCAAGCATGGAGCTCCAGTGGTGCAATCTGTTAACGCGCGGTACTTATATGGACTCTCAAGCATGAGGTTCTGAGTTCAGTCCCTGGCAATACATGTGCCAGAGTGATGTCTGGTTCTTTCTTTCTCCTCCTATCTTTCTCATTAATAAATCAATAAAATCTTAAAAAAAAAAAAAAAAAAAAAAAAGAGAAAGGAAGGAAGTGAAGGCAGGACCATAGAGAAAATGGCCAAGTGTGTGTGTGTATGTGTGTGTGTTTGTGATGGAGAGAGACAGAGAGGCCAGCGTAAGGATCCTGGTTCAAGCCCTGGGCTCCCCATCTTCAGGGGAGGCGCTTCACAGGCGGTGAAGCAGGTCTGCAGGTGTCTGTCTTTCTCTCCCCATCTCTGTCTTTCCCTCCTCTCTCCATTTTTCTCTGTCCTATCCAACAACGGACAACATCGATAACAACAACAACAATAGCCACAACAACAAAAAAAAAACAAAAACAAGGGCAACAAAAAGGAATAAATAAATAAATATTAAAAAATATTTAATAAAAAAAAGAAGTAAAGTCAACTCATTGGTGACCTTGGGAGAACTACTGTAGTTTCCAATGGAGAGCATACAGAACTCTGGTGGTAAGAATGTGGCAGAAATATATCCCTTTTATCTCAAAATTTTGTAAATCAATATTAAATCACTAATAATATATATAAGAAGATTTTAAAAAAATAACACCTTTCCCCCAGCCCCCTTTGAGTCACTTGACATTTTGCATTAATAGACCAGATGGCTGTGTGTCTTTGCTCGTTTAGTTTATAGCTCTGTGAATTAGACTTTGAGGGAAAGTGAGCTACATACTTGGATCTATGTTAATTCTCTTCTACCTGAATTCTGCATCAGGAAAAGTCACAAGTAGCTAGCTTCTGTTTCGACCTACCAGAAATAGGGTGGAAAGGAAATTCATCAGGAGAACATTTCAAGACTTCCCTTTGACAATCAGCCTGTGGAGGTCTCGAAACTTTACATCAGGCTCAACCTGACGCTGTTGACTGGCTGCGGAAGAAGGGCAAACGCTAGAAGAATCAGCCTGTGGAAGAGGGAGGGATATGGTGGAGCCACCTGGTGGTGCAGCTGGTTAAGTGCATGTATCACTTAGTGGGGGTTGTATTACATGGAAAACTGGGAAATATTATGCATGTACAAACTATTGTATTTACTGTCAAATGTAAAACATGAATTCCCCAATAAAGAAATTTTCTTAAAAGTGCATGTATTACTATGCACAAGGACCCATGTTCAAGCCCCCTGGGCCCTACCTGCAGGAGGAAAGCTTCTTGAGTTTATGTCTGCAGGTGTCTTTTTCTCTCTATCTGCTCTCTATCTTCCCTCCCTCTCGATTTCTCTCTGTTCTATCAAATACAACAAAATTTTTTTTTTTAAAAAAGAGGAATATGGTCATTTGCCCTCTCAAACCAAAGGAAATATAAAATGGGGTATTCTATTTTAAGATAAACATGTCAGGCTGGCTATTATATTCTACATAAAGACATAGTTCTAAAAAAGTCATTTCGTATTTATCTGAAATTCAAATTAAACTGCGGCATGTAGCATTTTTCAAAAATTCTTTATTTTTGGTAAACCTAGTCATCCTACATTTATATTTATCTTAAAAAAAATTCGGTATTCCTGGGGCCAGGTGGTGGTGCACCTGGTTAAGTGCTCACATTGCAGTGTACAAGGTTCAAGCCTCCATCCCCCAACCGGCAGGGGGAAAGCTTCACATGTGGTGAGGCAGGGGCTGCAGGTGTCTCTCTGTCTCTCTCCCTCCCTCTCCTCAGCCTCCCCTCTCCTCAACCTCCCCTCTCAATTTCTCACTGCCTCTATCCAATAATAAAATACTTTAAAATTTAAAAAAATCTCTTATTCCTGGTAAACAAAATGGTTATGTCCTACTCAAATATAGTCTACATTTTTTGAGTTACAGAGCAGTGATCATCTTATTGTCCTAAGATAGGCTAGAGTTTCTCTTTATAAAACAAATACAGTATTGTTTGTAAAATTTACATGTTACACATAATAGGCCTTAGCAATGAGCATACTACATACCTTACCAGTGAACTCTCATTATTGCCAGAGTTAAGATGACACGACCACAGTTCACACCCACTATGACACGTACTTCACTTCACTTGAGCCATGGTTACTGCTGCCCTTGCCAAGATGCTGAGCAGAACTGGAAATCTGTCTCTGGCAGAGCACTGCATGTGGTTATGAGATGGGCATACCGCTTGTTTGTGATTTGAGGCATCCAAAATCGAGGATTTACGAATGAGATACCTATTGGCTTCACAGATTTTATAAACATGTCAGAACAATATGATTTCTTTAAAAATGTGGTGAGGGGCGTATTGGAAGACAATACCTTTTTGACATTACGAGACCTTCTGGAGCCCTGGAATCCTCAAAATGACTGGGTGGTAATCTTCTCTATAGTTTTCCTAGGAATTAGTTTTGAGATCATCTTAATAAAGCTTTGGACAGCCTTTCAGAGGAAGCCTACCCGTCTAGAACAGAGAAGTTCAGATTCTCAAGAGGTAAGAACTATTATTTATTTTTTCCTCTGGTTTTTCCAAACTACACATAAGAATAGCAAAAACAAACGCCAATTAAAAGGAAAAAAAAAAAGGAGTGATGAAGCGGTGTCACAGGTGTCTCTCTTTCTCCCTCTCTGTCTTCTCCTCCCCTTTTGATTTCTTTCTGTCTCTACCCAATAAAAGAAAATATTTTTTAAAAGAATTTAAAAAATCAGTGGGTTTTGACATTTAGGTGATGACTTTTTATCCTTTCCTTTGAAACAGAGCAAAGACAGTTATCTGCGAAGAATGACATTTGGTAAATATACAGCTTCATATTTTCACATGAAACTTGTTCAACCTGAGCTCTCACTGGCGTTCTGACTTTTTTTTATTTCCGTTTATCTCTAGATGATCAGTCAAGTTCTTCGTTCTTAGAAGAAAGGTAAGTGATATATATTTAAATTAAATGAAATAGAATCACTTTTCCTTAATCAAGATTACTTTTATATCAGAAAGAAAGAGAAGGGTTTTCCCATATGTATAGCAGTATATATAATTCAGTCTAATGTAGAAGGCCTGAGAAGGGTGAATAGAACACTGGTGTACATTCTGGAATCTGAGAACCAACAACTCTGATGTCCAGGTGGAGGTGAGAGAGGAGGAGGAGGAGGAGGGGGGGAGGACGGGCGGTAGCGCAGCAGATTAAGTGCACGTATGGCACAAAGCGCAAGGACTGGAATAAGGATCCCAGTTGGAGCCCCCGGCTCCCCACCTGCAGGGGAGTCACTTCACAGGCGGTGAAGCAGGTCTGCAGGTGTCTGGCTTCTCTCCCCTCTCTGTCTTCCCCTCCTCTCTCCATTTCTCTCTGTCCTATCCAACAATGAATGACATCAACAACAACAATAATGACCACAACAAGGCTACAACAACAAGGGCAACAAAAGGGGGGGGGGATGGCATCCAGGAGCAGTGGATTTGTGGTACAGGCACTAAGCCCCAGCAATAACCCTGGAGGCAAAAAAAAAAAAAGGAAAAAGAAGAAGAGGAGGAGGAGGAGGAGGAGGAGGAGGAGGAGGAGAAGGAGAAGAAAAGAGAACAGAACAACGACACATGAACAGGAACCATCCCTCTGCCTTTTTGTTCTGTTGGAGTCTTCCAGGGGCCCAGGGACTGGATAACATCTGCTTATATAGATGAGGACAAATATTTACTGAATCTACTGCTTCAGATGCTAATCTCTTCCAGAAACACGCACACACACGCACACGCACACACACACACACACACACGCACACACACGCACACACACACACACACACACGCACACACACACACACACACACACGCACACACCACCCCAGCTAGCAATGACTTAACCCTCAGGGTCAATTAGCAAAGCTTAGATAGAGCCTAGTAGTTGTTAATAAATAGTCTAACAACAGGAAGAGCTTGATGACTAACATATTTTAAATATTCAGCCATTATTTTTGTACCATCTCCATTAAAAACCTAATGTACTGAACTTTTCTTTTGTTTTCTTTCTCAACTTTGTTACTGAGGGGGTTAATGCTTCACAGTGCAGTCACTGTCACAGGCATGTAATTTCATTATGCACCCAGCCCCCATAGGTCTCTTCTCCTGCCTGCCTCCCTTTCTCCAGAGCTCCCTGCTTTGATGCAGTACAGCACGCCCAGTCATATTTGACTTTGTTTTTTTCCTCCCTGTTACTAATTATTAGGTCCCACTTATAGTGAGATCATTCAGTATTTTTTTTTCTTTTTGCTTATCTCAATTACTATTATGTCTTCCAACTCTGGTATATATACACAGTGGATTACTATTCAGCTGTTAAAAACAATGAAGTTTAAACACAGGCTGCGCAAAGCGCAAGGATCTGTGCAAGGACCCCGGTTCGAGCCTTCGGCTCCCCACCTGCAGGGGAGTCACTTCACAAGCGGTGAAGCAGGTCTGCAGGTGTCTTTCTCTCCCCCCTCTCTGTCTTCCCCTCCTCTCTCCATTTCTCTCTGTCCTATCCAACAACGGTGACAACAATAAAACAAGGGCAACAAAAAGGGAATAAATAAATAATTTTTTTTAAAAAACCATGAAGTTGCCCCACTAGAGAAAGAGAGAGACAGGCTGGGAGTATGGATCCACCTGTCAATGCCCATGTTCACTGGGGAAGCAATTACAGAAGCCAGACCTTCCACCTTCTGCATCCCACAATGACCTTGGGTCCATACTCCCAGAGGGTTCAAGAATAGGAAAGCTATCAGGGGAGGGGATGGGATATGGAGTTCTTGTGGTGGGAATTGTGTGGAGTTGTACCCCTCTTATCCTATGGTCTTGTCAATATTTCCATTTTATAAATAAGTAAATAATTAACTAATTTTTTTTTTAAAAACCATGAAGTTGTCTCCTGTACTTCAGATATCTTTTGCTTCCAGGGTTATCTCTAGGGAGTGGTGCCTGCCCTACAAATCCACTGCTCCTGGAGGCCTTTTTTTTTCCCACTGTTGTTGCTGCTGCTTCTGTTGTTGGATAGGACAGAGAAACTGAGAAATTGAGAGAGGAGGGAAAGACAGAGAGGGGGAGAGAAAGATACCTGCAGACCGGCTTCACCGCTTATGCAGCGACTTGCCCTCCCCCCCCAGCAGATGGGGAGCTGGGGGCTTGAATCAAGATCCTTGTGCTGGTCCTTGAACTTTTCGCTACGTGTGCTTTATCCAGTGTACTACCACCTGGCTCCCTGAACAACAGATTTTAATGAGCACACTTTCTATGTCAGTATACATTTACAGAAAATAATTGTGATTGGGTAGATCACGGCAATCTTTTTTTTTTTTTGCCTCCAGGGTTATTGTGTGGGTTCGGTGCCTGCACCACAAATCCACTGCTCCTGGAGGCCATTTGTTGCCCTTGTTGTTTATCGGTGTTGTTGTTACTATTGTTGTTGTTGGATAGGACAAAGAGATATCGAGAGGGAAGGGGAAGACAGAGAGAGGGAGAGAAAGACAGACACCTGCAGACCTGCTTCACCACCTGTGAAGTGACCCTGCGGGTGGGGAGCCGGGGGTTCGAACCGGGATCCTTAAGCCAGTCCTTGAGCTACGCGCTACGTGAGCTTACCCCGCTGCGCTACTGCCCACCCCCCTCACAGCAATCTTCTTTATGGACTTCCTGGCCTTTTTCTTGGCTCATTGGGACTTGACCCCCGTCTACTATTTGACTGTTCCTGGAAGGATTTTTTTTTTTACTTTAAAACTTCAGAGACAGAGATGAAAGAAAGAAAGAAACAGAAGGAGAAGGAGAGATGCCACAGCACCTGTTGGGCGTGGTGTTTCTGGGGATTTGAACATGGGTCTTTGAACCTAGAGATGAATGTGCTGTCTCTCCTGGCCCCATGATTTTCCCCCCCCTGCCATCTGAGCCTCAAGCCTGCATTATTCCACTTCTCCAAGAGGGATTTTTTTCCTTTCAATTTCAGTAGAAAGAGACAGGAGAGGGAGAGAAACAGGCAAGAGATATCACAGTATCACTCCACTCATGGAGTTTCCCCTTGGTGCCGTCCAGGGTGCTCCTAGGAGAGTCCCAAACCCAGGTCCTCATGAGTAGGAAAGTGTGCACTTAGCCGGGGTGAGACATTTCCTGGTCTCTGTTTTTTTTTTTTTTTTTCTGTGTGTGTGTGTGTGAGGGAGAGCTATTTAAAAGTAAGATAACCTTTCAGTAAAAGTCTAAGAGGATCAAACCAAGTTACTACAGTTATGTGATCTTGCCTGTATAAGTTTTACTTTTGATTTTAGGCTTTTATTTTCATAAAAAACAAAACTTACAGAATTTAATTTTTTTCTTTTTATTAGCTTTTATTTATTGGATAAAAACAGCCAGAAATTGAGAGGGAGGGGGTGATAGAAAGGGAGAGAGACAGAGAGACACCTGCAGCACAGTTTTACCACTTGAAAAGCTTTCCCCCTGCAGGTGGGGACCTGGAGCACAAACTTGTGTCCTTGCACATTGTAACATGTGCGCTCAACCAGGTGCGCCACCACCTGGCCCCCAGAAATTTTATTTATTTATTTGACCAGAGTGTTGCTCAGCTCAGGTTTATGGTCATGTTGGGGTGTTGAACCTGGGACCTTCGGTGCCTCAAACATGAAAGTCTTTTTGCATAACCAGAATGCTACCTCCTCAGGTCACACAAATCTTATTAAAAGTCATCACCTGGATTTCTTTTTTTTAATATTTATTTATTTTGTTGCCCTTGTTTTGTTGTTGTAGTTATTATTACTGTCATCACTGTTGGATAGGACAGAGAGAAATGGAGAGAGAAGGGGAAGACAGAGAGGAGGAGAGAAAGACAGACACCTGCAGACCTGCTTCACCACCTGTGAAGCGACCCCCCTGCAGGTGGGGAGTTAGGGGCTCAAACTGGGATCCTTGTGCTTTGCGCCACATGCGCTACTTGTCTAAGCATTGTCAGACTGAGCCTAATCACCTGAGGAAGAAATAGTAGAGACTGCACTTCTGTGATCATTAATCCAACCCCTAGTTGGACTTTGGGGCACTATTTGGTTCTTTTGATCAGAGTTATCCACACAAGCCTTACTTACAGAGAAAAATCTATATGGCACCGGACATTCCTCCATTGAACTAGATTTCTTTAAGATTTTTAGGGGCTGGGGAAGACAGCACGACGGTTATGCAAAAGACTTTCATGTGGAGGCTGAGTGGTTGCGCACCTGGCTGAACACATGTTACAGTGCGCAAGGACCCATGTTCAAGCCCCCAGTCCCACCTGTAGGGGGGACACTTCACAAGTGGTGAGGTAGTGCTGCAGGCCTCTCTCTCTCTCTCTCCCCCTCTCTCCCTTTCCTCTCAATTTCTGCCTTTCTCTATCAAGTAAATAAATATTTTTGATCATATATTAGAAAAAACAGTGCTCTGGTAAGAAAAAAAAAGAGTCAGGCAGTAACACAGCGGGTTAAGCACACGTGGCACAAAGTGCAAGGACCTGCATAAGGATCCCGGTTCGAGCCCCCGGCTCCCTACCTGCAGGGGAGTCGCTTCACAGGCAGTGAAGCAGGTGTGCAGGTGTCTTATCTTTCTCTCCCTCTCTGTCTTCCCCTCCTCTCTCCATTTCTCTCTGTCCTATCCAACAACAACATCAATAACAACAACAACTACAACAATAAAGAAATAAAAACAAGGACAACAAAAGGGAAAACAAATAAATGTAAAGAAAAAACATTGATGCTTAAGGCTCTTCATTCTCAAGTTCACTTCCAAGCACCGCCAGAGCTGAGCAGTGCTTTGGCATCTCTCTCTCTCTGTCTGTCTCTCTCTGTCTCTCTGTATATCTCATTAAAATAAATGACATTTTTAAAAAGAACATTTTTATCAAAACTTTCTTTGAAGTTGAGATCTTGCACATTTCATTCAGAAAGAGACAAACACGCAGAGAGAGCACAGCACACTATGAAGTACCCATGTCTTGCTGGTGCATGTCATACATGTGGGTCACATGTATGACAAGGCATGTGCCCTAATGGTGGGATAGCTCTCCTGCCCCCTTGTAAAACCTTCTCATAAAGAGAAGAGAAGCAAACTGCTATTCCTTGTCAAAGAGATAGAATCCTTTCTTTTTTAAAAAAATTATTTATTTTGGATAGAGAAAAGAGGAGATAAAGAGGAAGCTGAAGCACTATTTCACCTTATGAAGCTTTCTCCCCACAGATGAGGACCAAGAGCTTCAACCTAGGCCCCTGTGCACTGTAACATATGCACTTTACTGCCAGCCCCTAGATTCTTACCTTGGAACTTTAAGTCATTGCTGTCAAAACTGGACTTTTGGATAGATTTTTTTTTTGGGGGGGAGGACCATTATTCCCTGACATTGAAAATAGTCTACTCCACTTTGCTGGTGGCTTTATGTATTAAGTAAACATAGCTAGATGCTGAGTTAGTTTATAATGTGGCAATCACTTTTTAATCATCTATGATCTGAGACTTTTTTTTTTCATCTATGGCATTGGGTTTCCTACACAAGTTCTAAATTCTAAAGGCTACCCTATATGACAATTCACTAATACTCTTCCTTCTACTACAGAAATGGCAACTTTTCAGAAAGAACAATTACTTCATCATTTACATCTGAAGAAAATGAAGGTAGCTTTGAAAGCAGAGTTTCATCAGAGGAAGTAACTTGGACTAGTACCAGTAAAAGCAAATACAAAGTCCGTCACCTTAGCAAGAACCACATGTCATCTTCAAGTGGGACAAGCTCATCTTTGTCATTGTTTCATGAAGATGTAAAGGAAGTTTTTCTAAGCCATAGCAGTGGGTGTCCAGAAAGTGAACAAGAAACAATACACTTTTCATCAAAGAAATTGTTTTCTATAATGAAAACCAACAAAAATAAAATGTTAACATTTTCTTCTGATTTTAACTTTTCAAAAAAATCCCAAATTACTGTAGAAAATGAATATCTAGATGTGGCACCATGCCCGCCTGCCCACTTATTTCTCTCCAGAGAGCAAATTAGACTTCTGGAAGAAAATTTGAGGAATCAGATTCCTTTAAAGTCCAAAGGTAGAGGAGAGGGTGAAACTCCCTATATGAACTCAATATACCAAGAAGTGTTGATTCAGAATCAGCCTTCGATGAACCCCAAACAAGGTTCTTTTCAAGGTTTTTGTGAAGCCAAGTCAACGAGTCAAGCTCCACAATGTCTTCACAACCAAGAATCAGTAAGTAACCATGCTGATACCAAGACCAGCAGGCCTCATGATGTGATGAAGCCATTTTCCAGGAGCATGCAAGAGTCCTTCCGGGCCCAAAATCTGAGCAGGAGCCCTCATTTGGTCAAAATCCCGTGTTCTGTTGACACTCAAGATTCAGCTGAAGACCTCCAGGCTGATAGAGAATGCCTAGATGAGCATCCATGTTCTGTCTGGATTGAAGTTCCAGAAGAGATTGAATATGTAATCCAGGGTCAAAATACTACTTCTAAGAATGCCAGATCTTTGAGTCCAGATTCAGGTGCCAAAGGCGTTCCACAATTAAAGAATATGAAGAGAGATGGCCAACAAGAAAACATTTCATCAGAATCAAGCCAGTGTTCTGCATGTGATTCAGTGCCTCTCTTGACTGCCATGAAAAGGCAGGAAAACAGGAGAGAAACACTATACAGTAAAAATAAATTGAATCCCAGAGTTCCATCTCGAAAATCAGAGAAAACACCACCTTCACAAGTATTCCAAACCACCCCGGTAGGTCAGACATCTAGACACAGCAGTTTAGGATACAGATGTAACAGTGAGAAAAAGGAAGACTCACATCAAAGAGAATGTATTTCACTTAAAGTTCTGAATTGTATCCATGTTTCTAAGCATAACAGAGAAAATAAAGAACTAAAATGCATTTCACCAAGATCTTCACCTCAACTAGAACAATCTTTCATGGTCAATATTCATCAAGCACCTTGTTCTTCACCAATAGAAAGAAACTGGAGAAATCAAGAATCTTTTAAGAGCCCCGTTATTCAAGCAAAGGGAATCGGTGCTGCAGGAGTTTGTGCCCCATCTAGAAAGGAAATGTCTGAGCTGCCTACCCCAGCGCATAGCATACCTTCTGGAGAAGTTATAGCGGAATCTAGGCAGCAATTTATTTTCTCTTCCGAACCGAAGTCAAACAGGAGAATGGATATACCAAGTGTGCATAATTTCCATCTTACACTTTCAAATGGAAAGAAGTTACCAGCCAGCCCACCAGAAATGCAGAAGAGCTCACCACAGGGAAATGCACAAAGCCAAGAAGATTTTCTGAAAATCGTTCTGGAATCGTCAGATGTCAATTTACTCATTTCACTAGGAAACACAAAGCAGGAAGGCCATGAACAATCAGGAGATGTACAAGCTCAAAAGAGCACAGAAGATATAATTCTGAAGGGAGAGGACCCACTCGTAATTAATATTACAGAATGTGGTAGACAAAGGGAGAATGGTGAGCTGGAACGTGATACTAAAAGCAACCTACAAATTCTACAAGGTGAAAGAATACCTGGTATTTCTCCCAGTGCCACTGACCCTACTGCTTCTGAACCATGTGACATGGCGATGCACAACAGATTAAAGACCCAGACAGACACATCAAGGAAAGTCGGGCACAGCCCTTCAGCAGCAAAGCAAGAGGAATTACCAGAGGGAAAGAAAACTGGGGTTACAGATTGCACTGAGAAGAGACGGCTATTTGACAAACCACAAGAACATGGCAGAGAGGAAGAGGAAAGAGCTTCACCTGAAGCTGTGCCCCAGTTGACACAGAAGTTCAGGTACAGTCTGGAACTAAAACAGAAAAGCACATATGTCAAGTTGGAAATAGAACAGAATATCTCAGGAAAGGAGAAAACTCAAGACGAAGAACAAGAGGTCCAATCACAAACTCTTTCTCCACAAACCACTGAGGGAACGGTTCTCTGCCCCACAGCGGTTCCATTTCAAGGCGGGGAAGCAAAGCAAAATACAGACAGACTGATGGGCGGAGAAACTGCAGATCCAGAAAATCCTCTCAAAGTGCGGGAGAAGTTACCCATCGGCGGCGGCGTTTCCATTGAAACAGCAGACTGTAAGATCTCATTGGGTGGTGACCTGGGAACTATCCCAGGGGATAGTATTGCAGAAGAAAAGAACATCGTAAAAGGAGTTGGACCTGCAGTTTCTCTGGAGTCTTCCGTGATCAGTATGCTTCCTTCATCAGATTTGGAGAGGAAAAGAAACAGAAGAGACTTACCAGGAACAAAAAGTGTACCCAGTACAACTAGGAAAATAAAACAACCAGTGACTTCAACAATTCGTTCTAACAATAGACACGCCATTGGGAGGCATGGAAATAGACTGATAGGCAATTCAAAAGTCATCGTTAAGCAGATACTAGAAGATAAAACCATGACAGATGTGCTTCTGAATGTCACCGACCCTCACTCATCTAGTTTGCCAAGCACTAGAACATGCAGCGGTTACCATGCAGGGAACCACAGTTACACCAAGCTAATGCAAGAGAGACCACAAGCTGAAAAGGCAGAAAGGTGTTCAGATGTCATGCAGAAAGGCAGTGACTCTGGAAGCACACTGGAAACCAGATTGCAAGGTGAATTGAGACAGCACAAGGAAACTCCAGTCAGAATGGTCTTTCAGGGCAGCTGGGACCACGGAGCAGATACATATTCAAAGAAGGCATGGAAGACTGAGAAAGAGATATATCAACTCACTCTACCTACACAAATGACTGTGGAGTCTACTTACTTCCCTCGAATGAGTTCATCCCAGGATGAACAAATGAGGACAAGCCTAACCACACAAGTAGACTCAAAACACACTCCAGGTCCTCAGAGGGCTTCTCCAACAACAGAAATGTCACTGACTGAAGACAGGTTAAGCCAGGCAGGAGAAAATGATGCTCCAGACTGTGTGAGGGATGTAAGGGAAATAGCTTACTGTTTTGCAGAGACCAAGGGAGAATTTTCAGAACATATACCAGACACTATGCCAGAAACCCTCCATAGCTACATGTCTGTTTTAGCTAGTCCTAAAATGAAGAAAAACAGAGTACGGTTCTCACTCACTGACTGTGCAGTGCAGTCTGTTCATGTGAGTAAAACATCGTCAGACTCACAGACGTCTAGTCCCACAGGTCATGGGAAGCAAGGGGAATCCAGCTTAAATACCAACCAAATAGATAGGCTGGCCTATGAATTTCTGAACACCCTCTTCTGTCCCAGGTCTATCCGAGTCCAGGGAGACACAGACAGCTCTTCTCATGCTCAGCTGAGGCAAGGAGAACTAGGAGATGGAAGGAGGCCACAGTATATGGATTTTATTACTAAAGGCAGTGCATTCTACTGCAGAGAAGAGAAGGTACAATATGGAGAGGAAGAGGAACAAAGTACTCAGCTCCACACTGCTCCAGAGCAAGCCCATTGCCTCCATCTTGATGGGTCTCAAAGGATGGAGCCCCATTTTATTGAGCCTGACCCTGCTCTGGCCTGTTTAACTCAGGAGCTGCCTGTGAAGAGGCAGGATGTGCGGTATCAAACGTGCTTTGCACAAGCTGCTTTGCAGACTGATTTCCAGGTAAGCCCCAGAGAAGTTGAGGCAACAACCCAGAAGGCCAATGAAACGGAGAAGCAGCTGGTAGGCCCCGTGGAGCCAAAGATGCCACCTTTCAAACCAGAGACTGCATTGATGGATAAACTTTTGAGCTCCCCCACAGATCACGGCTTACCATCAGTTGGAGAACATGAAAGGGAGAGAGATCCTTATGTTATGGGAAATGATTCAGTGCTGTCAAAAGATTTGCAAGTGTCCTTCCTGCAGTCTTCTGATTTTACTGAGCACTTCATTTCTAAGTATGAAAGGAAGAGACGCCTGTTATCTTCATCACAGAAGCATATGGATGGACTCAATATGAGGGATAAATCTAGAAGAAAACATAGAATGGGACTGAGATCTAGCTTTGCAACAAAAAGCAAAACAGTGGACCTGGGTAAACATGTGTCAGATCAAATTCACTTCTTCATGACTTCTGCATCTGACTGCACTTATGTTTATAGGAGGGTAGGAAGAGAGAAAGACAAATCAGGAGAGGAAAGACTGAGTTCTACACATGTAAAGGAAATGACATCACCACATGAAGGGAGTATTATTTCAGACAACTCCAGAGAAACCGGTTCTCAGGATGAAGGAGTGAGTGAACAGGCGATGGCGTTAGAAGGCATTCTACAGCACAGTCAACATTTCATATTCTGCTCAGGCCGGAGGAAGGAATGTGACCTTCAAAAATCGGAAAACCAAGGGAGAGGGATAATTCTGTCTGTAATGGAGCAAGGCCACCCACGTCAAATGCAACCCAAAGGTCTCATGCATGCGCAGGAACTAAAGACAAACCACCAGTTACAAAATGACAAGATATGTTCACTGAGTTCACAGATTTCTCTTCTGAGGTCAGAGGAATCGCTAATGGGTCTCATTTTAACTGACAGAAAGAAATCTAGCCCCCTCTGTGATGGGATTCTTACAAGGAAACAGAACAGCTGTGATAAGGAGGAAAAGACTGAGCTTACAGAATATCTTCCAGCAACTGATCTGGAGTCTCCTGCTATCTCCAAGCCTGACCTAGCTGAATCTCAAAGGCGGAGAAAGACAGTTACACACAGGGCCTTCAAAACTACAATGCTTCACAAAGATATGAAAACGAAGGCAAGAAAGACACCCATTTCACAGGTATTTAATATCTTAGGGAATGGTTGTTCAAAATATCTACCTCCAAAGGCCATGAAATTACAGATTTTTGACTTTTTAGTTCAGATTAAATACTTTGAGTTCCTGGATGACCTTACCACACAGGTAAAGAGAGACTTGGCACAGGAATTACCAGCAGCCGTTCTAGAGTCTTTGGACTCATCTCTATTCCCTTTACCTGTATCAGAAAGAAAGAAATACCTTTTAAAGTTTACGAAGAGAGCTAAAAGGAGTCCCTTGCACATAACTACGCAGGAGAAGAAAACAGCAGTTTCCCAGACGTTTAATACCATCAAGCACAGTCTGTCAAGCTCTAGAAGGCAATTCGAACGCAACTTCAAAACTATGGTGAGACAAGGTCAAACCGTGGCCGATATAATCCTGAATGTGATTTCCTCTTCTGTGCCTGTCTCACCTGATATTAAAATGCACAGTCACGTAAAAGTAGAAACAGACATGAGGTGGGAAAGAGATTTGAGTCATGAAAGAGAGAAGCCAGATAGAGAGAAAGTCAGTGTTGATTCCAAGGCTCAGAAAGTGAAGACGCCTCACTTGGTGAAATCAGATCTAGAGTCCCTGAACACAGCAAGGAAAAAAAGCCCGCACCCACTTGCCACACCCTGGGAGCAACTGCAGCACACGCTGTTGACACAAAGGCTAGTCCATTCTGTGTCTTGCTCCATTTTGAATTCACTCACACTGGAGAATCAGCAAAAAAGAACTAAAACACTAAAAGGCTTAAAAGGCACAGGAACATCCAGTATTTTCCCTTTGGTGCCACGGAAATCGGTGAGTGCCTCTCTGATCATTACAACACAGAGTGACTGCTCACCTGAAAGAGACCTGAGAAGGGAACTTGCCTGTCCTCTGCCACGGGGAAAGATATGGGTGCAGAAAAAGCCACACATGAGAACCCTGAAGTCTTTAGGTTTCTGGAAGCCAGAATCATCTAAATGTAAAGGGCAGAGAAAGGTAACCCAAATCTCTCACTCTAGAATTGGGAAAACACAGATTTCAGTCTTAAAGACAATCCGTTTAACTAGGCCTGGAATCCTTAGCCGTAGAAAGGAGCAGGACTACGTCTTGGAATACATAGCCAGAGAAATAGCTCAAGGTTTATCAGACAAATATGTAGATGATGGTCTTTCACTTACGCCTGTTTCATTTGCCAGCCAAACACGTATCAAAGTCAAAGCAAAGAGAGGCCCGTTAAAGAAAAGAAGCAACGTGACACAGCTACAGTATGAAAATAAAAGCCCGTATAACTATTCCTCTGCTAGACATAGCACTTCAGACAACACATCAGAATCAGTATCACAGACTGAAAGAGAAGGCAATGGACTTTCCTGTAGAGTAGATCTACAGTTCCTGAGAAAAACAGGAAGCAGGAAAGATCAAAATAGGTCCGCTGTAGAGCAAAAAGTACAGGGACACACAGTGGTTTCAGAAGAGGCAGTTGATTCTGTGTATTCTCCTCTGATGATTCCATTTCAGAATGAAGAACCAGTGTTTCACGCACCACAAAAAGACACGCTACAGAGAACAGGTGGAAAGATCCCATGTCCAGAATTAGTGAACACAGTGTTGGATGATCTTCTCATTGATGACATGCAGTACAGTGGTCCTACATGTGATAGGAACCCTAAAAGGAAGTTGGGTGTTTCTAGTGTACTTTCCCAACAGTTTGAAGTTGATGAAGACATAAACTCTCAGAAAATATTAAAAAGCCTCAATAACCACAATATTATATCTACTATGCCTAAGAGTTCAGTATTTGCAGATCCATGCGAAGAAAGCCCTAGTAAGAAAGAGAGTAATCATGTTGCCAAGAAGCACAAAGAATGGCAAAGAGACTTAATGATGTTCAGAATGTCTGTTTTATCAGCATCTAGAAGGCAGAAAAGGGCATTAACATTTCCAGAAAGGAGAGCCCTGAAGAGCTCCAGACATAAAGCCAGAAGGACAAAGAAGTCTCTTTATTCACAGAAGCCTAATATTCCTGAGCCTGGAGACTTATCTTATAGAAACAAAGAGGATTGCAATCTTAAGTCTGTGATAAAACACATGAAACAAAACAAAAGTATAGCTAATGCATTTTCATTTCCCATACTTGTAGCAACTTGCAAGAAAACAGGCCGTGAAATGCATTGCATACCCAAAATAGAGATGGATAAAGCAAGAACGAAAACAGACCATACAAAACTAGAGAAGTCACCGTGTGACAGAGAAGCCTGGGAAGCCAGTCTCACTAACATGCAAAACAGATGGAGCAATGCAAGGAAAATGAATGTCCAGCATGAGAAGGAGAAGAACACGATCCACGAGTTGTTAGACTCAGCCTCACTTTATCATCACCAGTTCACTTTTGGCGCCCGTCCTAATAAAGACCTCGGGGCCAGCAAGTCAGAACCTAAACCAAATATTTCAGAAGGAAGACAGACTTGGAATTCACCTTGCATGATGCAAGGAAACCACATTCATAAAATGATTTTGAAGTCTGCTGCTAGACAGGTGATGAGTTTTCTTCAGGCTGAAGCAGTAAAAACAAGTTCTCGTATTCAAGAAAAGAAAAAGCCCATGAATGTTGACAGATCAGAGTCTGGTTCAAGACAACATGAATCTCCCCAGGAAGGAAACGTTAGGAGGAGATGGGACAACCATATTTTTGATGAAAAGTCAAGAAATCAAAATACCCAAGGTAACACAATTTTACAAACTTTAGATCTACCCAACCTTGATTTATCTGAATGCCAAAACCAGGGCAACACGTTCAAGTCTGTAAGCCAGAGAAGCACAACGAGTTCCAAGCATACAACTTTAAAGGCAGAGAAGCTGCCAGTTTCCCAGTTGCTTCATATCACAAGGTGTCTCAGAAGGAGGCACAGAAAGAAAGAACAGTCTAAGTTGAAGTATAAGACGAAAGGGTGGCCATGGAATGAGAGTGTGAGAGAGGCATTTTTCTGTGCCTTTGAGGCAGCTAAAATCCCAACACCTGGACTAGTAGTTGATGAACTCTTACTGCATACAACAGTCAGAGACACCCAGGATGACAGAATACTTCACAAAAATCGGGATGGTCATATTCCAGAAGAAACGGCTGAGTTGGGGGAGAATTTAGCTACATCTTTCTCAGAGCCATGGGATTTCTTTGTGCCCATTGTACCTGACTCTGAAAGCCAGATAAAAACAGTCAGTTTGTCAGACAAGAATATCAGATTGAGTTCTAGATATTTAATTAGGAAAAGAAGGGAGCCAGTGGTTTCACAGATTCTTAAAATTGATCGGCCACTTACCAAAAGTAAGAAAATGCATGGACCCAATTTAAAAATCAAAATAAAAGAGACACGTCAGTGCCATGATCTGTCGGAGAGAATTTCTGATACCATTTGTTTCATGTCAGATACCTCTGAAGCGACAAGGCAAAGCAGATCCCAAACACAGAGAGAGAGACCCCCAAGGTTAAGTTGTGTACAGTCAGCACAAATGGACTTACCAGCAGAAGAGCTAGTGATTGCACAGCCACTTAATGTCACAGATCCTGCTGCTTTATGTTTGAATAAAGAACAGGGACAGGAGGCAGACATGAAGAGCTCTAGGACAGTTTCAGATGCAGCCTCAAAGTTCACACATGTTTCCATACCTACTCTACTGAACATAAAAATGGAGCAAGCTCCTAGTTCTTGGCATATCTATGAGGAATCTTCTATAAAGAGAAATGCCCCACGCAAAGCAAAGGTTAGGAAGTTGTTTAAGACAACTCCACACACAACCCAGCCACTGGCATCTGGGGCAGACCAGAGGAGAGGGTCAGGTCTTTTCACATCAGAAGCACCTTTAGTCAACATGGTGCTCCCTGTATGCAGCTCTCAGAAGACAGAAGTTGATTCACCAGCACAAGAAGCAAAGACACACTCTGTGGAAGGCTTCAGACTAGAGGATTTTCCTTTCTCTAAGACACCTCTGCTGCAAGTTGCAAAGCAGAAGAAAGAATTTAAAGATGCAAACCTGGAAACAATAGCGAATCCCACGATTCTGATGTCAAAGGCAGAAAAACCACGAATGGAAGTGCATCTTAGTACCACAAGACAGGGCGGTGACTCACAGCAGCCGAGAGGAGGGAAGGAGCCAGAAAAGCAAGGCATGAGTCCAGAAGTTTGGAGTCTACTAACAGACAAGGAATCAAATAGAAGAGATACTCCTGTGGTCCAGCCTCCATGGGCAGAAGGAGTTGACTTACTCATTCCAAGAAAGGGAGACCAGCAAGAAAGATACACATATGAGCTTCTCCAAAAACCTGCATCTTCCCACAAAGTAGGTCCACATCAAGTTAACCCCTCAGAGCAACAAATAAAATCAGAGGGCACAAATATGATGCAGTTTGAACACTCAACTCCACAAGCTAAAGAAGCCTTAAAGGGAATGGATATCATAGTTGGATATCCTCAAGGAAGCAGTAAGAGGAAAACCTTACTGAAGATAGAGCAATGCCAGAAGCACTTGTTAATTCCCTCTGGGCATTGTCTGGAGCATATATCTGACCCTCCAGATGATCCCCAGATCCCGCAACACTTGATGCTTCAATCAAAGGACACATTATCAGAAGTAAGTAATGTGTCAAGGAGGATAAAAAGATTAGACTCATTTTCTACAGACCAGTCCAATAGTCTAGGTGAATATGGATCCAAATGGGCTGTGCCTCCCATTCCTCCAAGGCAAGTGATAACACAAAATACAACGCCACCTTTAGAATCCTGCACTGAATCTGTAAAACGTATGAGTGTTTCGTGTCCAGCTGCAGCGGGGATAGGCAAAGAGCCAATTGACGGCAGATTAAGTAGTATTAGGAGAGCAAGAAATATGTCATGGGAAAATGGAAATAGAGCGGAAATGACACTGAAAGAAACAAAGCATCCCAAAACAGTTGCTTCAAATGTGAGAAAATCTGTTGCACAAGGACTACGGCTGAACATCGAAGACCAAAGGGCATTAGAAAGTAAAAAGAAAACTGTTGAGAGTCAGGGCAAGTCTTGTGTTTCCGTCTGTCTCCCACCTCACTCTGACATAGATAGACGAATAGAAGGAGGAAAAAATAAAACCAGGCTAATAAAACCAGCCCCATCTTTTATGTCGCCCAAACGCCAGGAGCCAATTGAAAAATCTACTAGTGGAGCTATCACAAAGAGTTTGAAGAAAGTCAAGGAATGTCGAATGCAAGAAGAGGAGGAAGTTAAAATGGCAAAAGCCATGCCTTTGAGTGAGATGAAATCATCAAGTTCACATAAAATCCATTTGTCTGTCAAGGGACAAGAGAAAAAGATACAAGAGACCAAAGGTGAACCAAGTGCAGTTCTGACCAGCACCAGCACTTCCATACCTGCTCCTCCTGTAAAACTGGGGACAAGAATTAAGAAGACAGACTTTGACATCACAACATTCCTTCTTCCAAAATTAGCACGTAAGTCTTCAGTAGATGCAGTACAAAAGGCTTGTGAAGTGTCCAGTGTAGTTGATGCACGCGTGCTACCCCAAAATGAGGAGAGTGTAAAGATAGCAGTCAAGGATTACACAGTGCATCTAACAAATAAAGAACTGAAAGGCAAGCACACATTCTCACAGCACACCCTACTGAATCTTAAAGAGCAGGGGAGCAAGGACTCAGGTGGGGGAAAGGAAGAGAGGATGGATGGAGAGCATGAAGGTAAACAAGAAGTAGTTCTGCCCACCAACTGGGCTTCTGTGTATTCTCTAACTCATCATGAGTCGGATGTAAGAATAGAAGGAAAAGAAAACATACCCGGAATAATGAGCTCTGCTAGTTCACAACCACAGCTGCAGAAATCTTTTGATGACGAGAAAGTGAAACATACAAAGTCGATTGAAGGTGAGAACCCCATTGATGGAAAGATAGCACAAGAGTACACGTCACCGCGTGGGGCTGAGGGAGAATTTGGAGATAGGACATCTATACTGTGTCCCAAGAGCATGACTCCGAAAGCAAATACTTTACCACTTCCCAAGGTGCTCAGTACATCTAAGGGTTGTGGCCCCCAAATTAAAGAAACACAGACAAAAGACACAAGAGACAGGTGGGAGGCTGTACAGGAAAAGCAAAGTGATCTAGATGAAGTTTTACCGAAGCCTTTTCTACCTCACATTAAAAATAACCAAATAGGAGAAGGCAGTAAGTCCTTCCTTCTACCCTCATGGTATAGGCAGTCACCATGTTTAGAGCATTTCAAGTTTATAGAGTCACCTTTGAAGGAAACCTCAAACAATGCAAGAACAGAAAACACGAAGAAGAAAAAGGTTAAAGAAAAAAAGGACAGAATGAATTTCAAGCACACAACCTTGAAGTCTAAGAAGTCACAACTGCTCCATCTACTCCAAACAAAGACAGTGCAGGTGAACATCAAAGAGAGCACAGAAGGGGAAACGGAAGCTAACAAGGAGGGGTTTGTGATCCTGTGTTCTGTGATGGTCAGTGAGCCAGGTCCCATGCTCACTTCATCAACTTGTCCTAAGTTGGACACAGAAAAAGAAGAAGAAGGTCAAAGATTTGGAAGCGCCAAGCCACATCATGAACTCCAGGAAGCATTGCCTGCAGGGAAGATAACACCTACAGAGTCAACAAAATGCCATGTAAAGGGCGGGGAAGAGGATCTACCAGAGAAAGAAAAGGCCAGAGAGCAGATAATGGTGGCAAATGGCTTCCTACACCCTCATAGGGGAGATTTGAAGACAAAGGCAACATCACCTCCACTTGTGTTCAGTGTCACTGAGCACAACGCTATGAACAAGAGAAAGGTGCTGATGGGGAACACTGAGGAGGACGCAAAGCAACACCAGGGAAGAGCTGGCCCCACCATGGCTCTGATGAAATCTCTTCCTCCTATGCTTCATACCCCTTGCCCTAGACCGGAAACAAGGCCTGAAGTAGACCAAGACACACTTGCAAAGGCAGGATTCCCTTCACAACTCAAGCTTCCCAAGCCACTTCAGGCAGGGAACTCCAGAAAGGTAGATACTCATGGGGACAATGACTCGTGTGATGCAAACATAAAGGCTGCTCAATGTACATCACATGAAAAGGCACATGAAGTAAAACTAGACAAGAAAGGTAGAGCATCCTCCCAAGTAATGACTGCCCGAGCAGAGACATCCCCACTTGGTAGAAAGAAACTACCTTTGAATATTGTAGAGCAAATGGGAAATGTGGGGGAAGGCAAAATCCAGCCAGAGATGGTTCGTAGAAACAGTTTTGCATCCATGCCTCCTCTTCTTCACCATAAGTGGGATGTAAGGGTGAAAGAAAAGAAAGACACACTAAGAATACCAAAACCTTATTTTGTACCATCAGAGATTCAGAGTCCATGGGATCCAGATGAAGAATCATGTACTAAGTCATTTGATGACTATATGCTAAAAGGGACTGGTAGAAAGAAAATAAATACAGAAGATAAAATGCTACACAAATATATAACTCTGAAGGCAAAGAAATTACTAGTCCTACACATGCTTAATAGGGAAGCACTGAAGAGGAAAATTAAAGAGCAAGAGAGAGAGGTGCAGGCAGATAAAAGCGATCTAGCAATAAGTCTGAGAAGTATCTACAGTTCTGTGTTTACCCTGCCGTATTTTAAATTTGATACAACAGAAGAGGGGGGACAGGTAGAAAGAATAACACAATTGCCTCTCTCTCAACCACAATCCCAGGAGCCACCTGATGCAGCCAAACTAGCACATCAAGAAGCAGTCGGTTCAGAAGTGTCAAATTACGCAAAAGAATTGAAAGAATGGATGCAACAGAAAGAAGAGAAAGATCCAGAGAAAAGTCTTGGTGTGGATAATGCAGTGAGTCCCAGTGTTGTGGATTTGAAGGCTAAGGAGTCTGCTGGTTTACTTAGAAGCAGTCAGAAGGATCTTTGCTGGAAAACTGGAGAGCAAGAGGGAGAGATTCAGGGGGCTACCTATGAGCCAGATGGTGTACTGTCGGCTAACACTTGTAGTTCTACATCTCCTCCACTTTCCCTTAATGTGAACACAAGAAACGAAGAGAGCAGACAGACATCGTCAGGAATCTCTTTGTCCCAAGTCCACTTCCAGGCATCATCAGATTCGGAAGAAGTGGCACATGTAGGGTCAGTGACGGAGGCTGTTTTAATCACCTCACCAACTGCAGAAGCATCTATGACGCCACAGGCAAAGGAAGAAAATGAAGTAAAAAGATTGAACCTCGTGTTCTCTAGCCATCAAGAAAAGAAGATGCAAGAAAGTCCAGCTGGACCAGGTGTGGCTCTGACCAAACCTATTTCCTTCTCCTCCCCCCCACCCCTCAAATTACATCAAGAGAGACAAGTAAATGATGAAATACAAGACCTTAAATATTCTGTTTCCCCTGAAGAAGTCGTAACTCCAGAGTCAAGCTGGAGGGACAGCATGCAAAATATTCAAAATGAGAAATGTACGTTTCAGAAAGAAACGGTGGCTAGGAGAGGTTGGGTGCATCTCACCACTGTAGCCTTGAAGTCGAAGAACTCATCTTCGTCACATGTGCTCTACAGGTCAGAATTGCATCTGCATATTGGAGGGCAAGTACAGAGGAGGTCTGGAGGCCAAGGTAAGCCTCCTGATAGAGTATTAAGAAAAACTTGTGTTTGCAAGCCTCCAACTCACCTTGGTTTGGATAAAGGCACTCAAGTAGATGAGGAAACACTTGGAATTCCAAGACCCTTTTCACTTCTACTTCCAATGCTTTCAGCATCGTCAGATGCGAAGATAAGAGCTGGAGAGACAATTACAGTTGGTGATGATGAAAGTAGAAGCAGCCAGCAGGTATCACAGAAAGAAAAAACGTGTGAGGTAAAAATCGTGGATCTGAGGATCAAAGTGCAGCACAGAGAAGCAAGGGTCTCACCCATTTCACGTTTCCTTCAGACAAAGGGATTGGTGTTGAACATCAGAGAGCCAAAGGAAAGCAGGCACATAGGGAAGGTTGAACCATGTATGGCTCTGACAAGGACATTTCTTTCCATCCCAGAAGAACTTCCCCTATATCTGGATTTAGGGAGTGAAACAGACAAAGGAGGAATCGGAGGACCCTTAAATCCCCAGAAAAATCCACAGAAATCATTGGTTACAGGAAAAAGAGTGATTGCAGAGACTCTCCCTGGTGGTTGTGAGCTCATTGTTAAAAAGGCAGAGCGCTTGGTAACAAAAGAGGCCACACAACCATGGGCCTCAAGCTTCACCCTCACTACGCAGCTGACGAAGAAGCCTTCCCAGGTCACAGCTGAAGGCGGTTTGAAACAACTGGTTTTAAACTCCCAGCGTGAAAATATGTGTTTCACAGGATTTGGCACCATCACAAGTGAGAAAAGACTAGGGTGTCTTTTTATAGAGCAAACAGCTAGGTCAGGAAAATACAAAATGGAAACTTTTCCTGTGTGTTTTCCCAACCCCAGGATGCAGCTGACAGAACTTGAAGATCCAAAGAAAGAAAGGAAAACAATGAGCAACTTAGGTAATAAACGAAATCCTACGGTTTTAGTTTCACAGCCACAGAAAATATCTAAGGGTGGGTGTGTCATAGCTGCCACCCCTGCGAGCTCAAAAGGGCTTCTGGTTTCAGAGTCAGATACCCAACAAGAAACGCTATCAAAATCACCTCCAGGATATGAAGGGGGTCTATGTAAATTTGATCACCCAGATAAAGGTTTCCAAGGTAATGAGAAAATGAGAAAACTGTTTTCTCCTCAAACATTTACTTCGCAGAGACGAGGATCACTCAGAAAGAGAATGACCACACATACCAGTGCCCCCCAAAATACGAAAGAGCAAGAAGTTCTGACGAAAAAGCAAATGGTGCTGCAGTCTGGACATGAGCCCAGGACTGCGCTGAACTCAAATGTTTCTTCTTTTCAGTTTCCGCTTCAAAGCAGAAAACAGAAGATGCTCTTAGAAATTGGTGCATACAGACAAACTATAGTATTCCCCGGCGTACAAATACTACCAGGAGTGCGCATGGAATTTGGCGGTGTTCAAAGGAGAAAGGAGCAGCAGACGCTTGTGCCGGGTCAAGAGAAATACATTCTAGAATCGCTTCAGGAACCTCTTCCTTCCTGCTGGCCTGGGCCACTTCAAACTACAGATTTGCAGGGCGGGAATGAAAGGAACACACATGCTACCATCGGGATGGAGCACAGGAAACTAGAAATGGAAAAAAGGAAGTTAAAAAGAGGCCCAAATATAGTTCATCTGGAAGAGAACAAAATAGAACTGTACAAGCACACCATGGTCAACATAGAGGAGAAAGTAAAAACAGACCGAAAAAATACTGCAAACCAGAATGCTCCATCTTATAAGGTAGAGAAATCGCGAGCTCTGAGTCACATAATCTCCTGTAAAGCAAAGCGCTACTCAGTCAAGGGAAAACATAAGAAGAGACGAGAATCACCCGGTGCAAAACAAAATATGTGGGCACAAGAGTTGTTTCAAAAAGATGATATGGGTTCTTTTTATGCCTATATTCCTTTACCTCTCAAGTTTGAAGGCCAAAAAAACAGATTAGCAATAGCAGATTTGAGAAGAGAAGTGAGCCCCTATGACTTAACTTTGAAAATCCCCAATCACCCAGTTAAACAGATTCTTAACAGCACTCCAAGCAATAGAAAGAAATTGGAATGTAGCAGTGTGTGGAGTAAAGATATCCCACAAATCTCTATCAGAAGTCTTTCTATTTCCGTGATGAGTCCACCTCAAACTGATGAGATAGTCAAACCTGAGGAACATCGAGGAAGCAAAAAGAACATCTGTCTTTCTGAATTCCAGAAGAAATCATCAAAGATAAATATAATTGTTGAGAGGAGTTCCAGTCCTCTGAAAGACAGGAACTGGAATGCGACAGACACAGTTTCACCAGATTCCCAACACCTCGGGGCATATAAACAAGTTTCAGCGTCACCTCGTGTCCCATCAGAAGCAAACCTCAGTGGTGAAAGAGATAGAACTGCAAATCCACAAACAGAAGAAAAGGCTTTCCCTTCTCCTGATGTTGCAAGCATCACAAAAGGGCCTGACTTATTTATGATGGGTGAAGGAGAAGGAGAAGGAGAAGGAGAAGGAGAAGGAGAAGGAGAAGAAGGAGAAAAGAAAGCACCCACACCTATTCTGACACCCACATCTGTGTCTGGAGAACCAAAGGAATATGTGGAAAACACCAGGGAAAGTGCCGTAAAGAGAACCATTTCCTCTTTACAAGTCAAAGAAGCTCACCATGAGACACAGCTCTGGGATACGGTGGACAGTGTCTCGATATCTGAGCACGGGGACCAGAGTGAACTTAGGCAGGACTCGAACGCTCAGAATGTCCTCCCACAGAAAATATCTCCAGAGCCTGTGCTTACAGCACCTCTGATTCAAAGCAGTGAGATAAAAGTGGTGGCAGGCACTACAAGTGCAGAAGAAAGTCTCCAACCTCTTTTTGAAGCAATTCAAAGTATCTTTGAGTCCCAGATAAAACACTTGATCCAGGGCAAAGTTTATAACGATTTATTGGAAGCAATAAGAGCCCATAAAATTGAGTGGAAACCGCCAGCTTTTGTAGGGGCTCCCGCTACAACGGCATCACTGCGTTCCCAACTGCAGACAGCACCCATGTCGGAACATATGACTTTCCAAGAGAAAATGAGGCTCAGAAATCACTTAGAGTCTAAAGCGGTTGAAATAAAACTGAATTTGTTACCTGAGATGGTGAAACGGTCCTCCCCAAAATTCAACCTTCACGCAAGACATGAAGCTGTTGCAGAACATGACAACGGGAGGTGCCATCCAAAACAAAAAAACATGTGTCTTGTGACCATAGAAGGTGCAGAGACTATAGAGCTGAACTTACAACACAAATGCCAAAGAGACTCCTCTCCCGTCATGAAAAATGTGACTATTAACGTCTCGAGTGACAGAGAAGAGATAATCACAAAGGTAAAGGGTACCGGTAAGCTAGAAAGTGAGACATCTGAGGTGTTCTTGCCTCAGGTCCTCCAAAAGTACTCAATAAAAGATAAGGACAAACTTCTCATACACTTTTCTATGAAAGCCATGGAGATCCAAATGGAATCCTTTCCCAGAAATGTAAGAGAATCTTATGCAATGGCCACAGTCCAGGATGGAAAGGAACCATTATCTAAGTGCAGGTATCCTGCTGCGGAAGTTTCAAAACAGAAAAACAGACTTGTGTTATTGTGTGATGAAGAGTCTCTTAATCAAGTCGATCTGGATTTACAGTACAAATACTTTTGTTTCCACCCAGCGTTTCCTAGTAAAAGGATGTTCCAAAAGCCAAATCTACTCCCTAGACATATTCTTAAATTAAACACAGCTGCACTTTGTCAAAAAGTCGACAACAGGGCAGAGAGCGGGGATCTTTCTGTCCAGACAGCACAGTTGGAAAAGCACATTTCTTTCAAAAAGCAAAGTCCTCACGACAGTTTGTCATTAATCACAAGTGTCTTGGAGCCGAGCCCCATGTGTGTTCCAGACCTTGGACAAGTGGACACAAGGCAGAAAGGCACAGCTGTTCATTCAGAGGGAAAACTTCCTGGGACTCCAGAAAAAGAAAGGCAATGTCATGTATGGTTTCAAGAAGCCGATTTATGTCAGTTTTGTGATTCATCAACCCCAGCCCAGAAAGATGCTGGGAATGTCGAGGAATCCCAGTCAACTCTGCTTCCTGAAGATAGTGTGGAGAATCAGACAGATCTGGAGACTGCAGCTGCCCAGGAGGAATTCTTGTCTCTTGGGGTGCAGGACAGTGAGGAATGTGTGTTTCTGGAACTCAAGCCTTATCTAGGTAGGGAGTCAGAAAAGATCTTATATGAGTTACAGACAGGCATCCCTTTGGAAAATCTCCACAAGTTGACAGAAATCAAAATTGACTCACAGCCAGTTCGAAGTGACATTTCAGGCTCCCATCCTAGTAGAATCTGCCGAAAGCATGCCTTACTGGGGAAGCAACCTTCCTCTGAGCCCCGAAAAAGCAGAAAATATAAGTCGCCCTCCATGAGATGGTCTCCTGACAGCGGGTGTCACAGTTCATTTCAAACTGTCCTAGTTCCATCAGGGCCATCTTCTCACGAGAACCTCTCCTGGACTACAAAGAGTGGAAACGTAGTGCCCTTAACCGAGTCAAATATTAAACTGCACCTTGCCAAAAGCCAAGGCAGGCCCCATAAGCATGTGGAAAGCAAAGCAAGGTGGAGAACCAGATTGGAATTATCTAGAAAGAACAACAGCCACTCGGGTTATGACCGCAGCTATCTATCAAGTAAGGAGAAACACACAAGAATCCAGGTAGTCCATGGTCACGAGTCTGAAAAGTCAGATAATTCCCCGAGCAATTGCAATTCCACATCAAAATCCAACCAAGAGGATATCAGCTTATTTTATGAAGGGAAGCTCAACCAGCCATTTTTTTATGCCTGCGTGCCAGCAGATACCCTCGAGATCATACCCAAAACCATTCGCTGGGTTATTCCGCCCAAAACTCTAAGGAAGAGAAACTTTCGAGTTCCCGTGGTGGTAAATATTTCAAGGACTTGCAACATATGGAGTTCTCCCAAAAAGTTGTTGGAGTCAGTCTTGGAGACCTTCAACCGAGTCCATCACCATTAATGTCACCACCTCTAGACTCACCTGTTGTGCACAGCTTGTCACGGTGATATTCTATGATAAATAAAATCATGTCAAGTCAGGTCATCCCCTCAGGAATTATTTCTTGTAAACTGATGAGAGTTGACTTCTGCAGTCAACTTACATAATTGTTCTGGGAGGGTGGTTGGGGGGAATAGATACTTTGGAGTTTGGTCCCACTAAGCCTGAGATCTGTTTTTACCTAATGCTACTGTCATTTTCTCCTCCCAGGAAGAGTGCTCAGAAAAGCCCTATTTCCATCCTGCCCCAGTTAGTAAAAGATGAGGTAGAGAAGTTTTTATTTTACTTTATTGTATTGCTTCCAGGGTTATTGTTGGCCCTGAACTATGAATCCACTGCTTTCAGTGTCCATTTTTTCTTTCTATTCTATTGGATAGGACAGAGAAATTGAAAGGGGAAGGGAAGAGAGGGGAAAAGACAGACACCTGCAGGCCTGCTTCACTGCTTGTAAAGCGTCCCTCCTGCATGTGGGGAGCAGGGGCTCAAACCCAGGTCCTAGCACATACCAGGTGTGCTTAACTGAGTGCTGTTGCAGAGGAGTTATTCTGATGCAGTCTCCGCCCCCAGGTTTTTCTATGCCCCGCTAAATCCTAGAGTGCCCCCTTTCAACCAATCCTGGCCCTACACGGCACCCCTGGTTGTCACCCAATAAAAAGCCCCCTCACCCCTCTCCTCTCTCTCTCTGGGCTCTCGGCTCTCCCTCTCTGAGGTCTTGCTCCCTGCTCTCCCCCCGTGGTCAGCCATTGCTGGCTGGCTCCACGTGGTCTGAACCAAACCTCCCCCCCATCCTATAATAAAGATTTGTGTACCCCTTTGCTCTGGACGTCCGCTCTCTTCTCCGTGGTGCAGCCCGACACCAGACCGCCGCAACAACATCTGGCGCCCAACGTGGGGCCACTGTCTGGACCCCAAGATGGAAAAGCTATAGCCTATAAATTAAACTGAGAGAGAAGGGCTAGCAAGTTAGGAAGACAGACACTAGAGAGAGAGAGAAAAAAGTATGTCGCATAACAGAGAGGGGTCAGCAGTGAATATTGTCACAAAACTGAGGGATACATGCTGGGTTTGAGAGTCCAGATCCTCTGGTGACTTTGTTATGATCATCATCTGATGGCCTCACAATGGTGATCCCCTGTCACTGAGGTGTGGTTGATCTCAGGCAGAATCAATAGCCACTGCACTTGGTCACCATCTGTTGCTGGATTGAGTCACCCTGGGACCTACCTCCAGAGCCCTTACCACTGCCTAGAGACATGAGGGCAGGAAGCCACCCATCCGTGTCATGGGGGTATGTGAGTCACCTCTCAGGGTACCTGGCCACCTACTGCCAGTTTCCATGCTTACTGTTTCAGATTCAGAGCTCACTAAAACAGGAAGCATATAAACGTCTCTCTCCACTCTACCCAGCCATCAATTTTTGGTTTTTTTTTTTTTTCTTTTCACTTAGAGACATAGACGCACACACAGAGAGACCGTAGCACTGAAGCCTTTTTCACTGTGGTGGATTACAGGCTTGAACCTAGGTCACGTACATGACAAAAAGAAGTGCACAATTTAAGTGAGCTAATTCACTGCCTCCCAACCCTCAAATTTTAACCCCCATTACTATCTTGAAGCAAGTCACAGGTATCTGATTTTTATATAGTGTATATATTTATTCACGCTAAGAGCTATTTTTGGCATAACCATTGTACATCTTAAGTGGTTTCCAAACCCTTTTGCAATAGTAACTTCTTTTTTTAAAATTTTTTATTTAAGAAAGGATTAATGAACAAAACCATAAGGTAGGAGGGGTACAACTCCACACAATACCCACCACCCAATCTCCATAACCCACCCCCTCCCATGATAGCTTTCCCATTCTCTAGCCCTCTGGGAGCATGGACCCAGGGTCGTTGAGGGTTGCAGAAGGTAGAAGGTCTGGCTTCTGTAATTGCTTCCCCGCTGAACATGGGCGTTGACTGGTCGGTCCATACTCCCAGTCTGCCTCTCTCTTTCCCTAGTAAGGTGTGTCTCTGGGGAAGCTGAGCTCCAGGACACATTGGTGGGGTCTTCAATCCAGGGAAGCCTGGCCAGCATCCTGGTGGCATCTGGAACCTGGTGATTGAAAAGAGAGTTAACATACGAAGCCAAACAATTTGTTGAGCAATCATGGATCCCAAGCTTGGAATAGTGGAGAGGAAGTGTTAGGGAGGTACTCACTGCAAACTCTAGTGTACTTCTGCTTTCAGGTATATATTTTGCAGTAGTTTATGGATACGTGTGAACATAAGCTCTCTCACAGAAACTGGTGTATATCTAGGTTATGGGACTTTGTTAGAAAGTGAATCACCTGAGATGAAATTAGAGTGTACTATAAAAGGAAAGGTCTCACCTGAGTAATGAAGCTGAAGGGTTGTCATTCCACACGTGAAGTCTCTGGACACAGTCTGAGGTGAAGCATGTTGAGGTGGCAATCGTTGCATTGGTTAGGTTGTGATCGGCAGATGCAATATTATTTGGTATGGATTGGGAGAGGCATACGGGAAAGTGGGCCCTATCCAAGGGTTCCAGGACTGGGGGAAGTAGGGGCTCTATAGTGGAGATGTGAGGTTCCTGCTGTCTTAGGGTTCAAAAAGACAATTGATAGTTAATGTTATCATCACATTATTTGGTAATTGGGTTAACTTTGAAAAGTCCTTTTGTTAGGGTTTGCTGTACAGTATCCAGTATCTTGTATATAGCTGTGCTGTTGGATGCTTCTAATCTACTTGGTCTAAGCTTTTGAGAGAGTCTGCATATCAAATACACAGCCTATATATTAAAAAGATTCAGTTTGTGTTTTAAGAAACTTTGATACAACTGATTTTCCCCCTCTCATATTAATTAACTAGTGATTTATGTGACTACATTTTACTAGGAGTGTACATAAACACCATTCCCACCACCAAAAGACTGTGACCCATCCCTCCCACCCACTCCCACCCCCCACTGACCCAGGAAGCTGCATGTCTACCCCTCACCACAGGGTTTTTACTTTGGTGCCCTACTTACAATTTGATCAGGTCCTGCTTTTAGTTTCCCTTTCAGATCTTCTTCCTCAACTTCTGTTGATGAGTGGGATCGTCCCATACTCATCTTTATCTTTCTGACTTAATTCACTTAATATAATTCCTTCTAGCTCTGTCCAAGATGGGTCAGAGGAGGTGGGTTCATTGTTCTTGATAGCTGCATAATAGTAACTTCTTTTTAAAAATTCTTTTAAAATTATCTTTATTTATTGGATAGAGACAACCAGAAATTGTGAGGAAAGGGGTTGATAGAGGAGAGAGAAAGAGAGGGGGGGGAGGGAGAGGAGAGGAGAGACCTGCCACACTGTTGGGAAATTGTGCATATGCAGCCACATCTGCCATGTTGTCCCCTCAGGCTACTGCTAGTGCCTGTTCCGCCATGTTGTGCCCTCAGGGCGTTGTCTATTTCCCCGCGATATTTGGAGTGCTTTGGTTACTCCTCCCCCTTCCCATTCTTGTGAAAGCTGCTCCTATAAAAGCCGCTCCTATAAAAGCCCTTCTTCTTCCGCACCTCATTCTCTTGACGGCGCTTCACTCCGGTGTTCAGACGCAGGAAAGGTTCCTGCGTGAGGCGGCCATTTTCGCTACCTCCACGTGGCCCAACCTGCTTCTCTAGCACCCAACTCTGAGGTGCCAGCGCAAATAAAGATTTGTGTTCCCTCTTCGCTCCGGACCTCCTCTCTCTCTTCTCCGCAGCCCGCAAAATGACACCACACTGCTTCACCACCCACAATGCTTTCTTCCTGCAAGTGGGGACTGGAGGCTCAAACCTGAGTTTTTGTTCATTGTAACATGTACACTCAATCAGGTACCCACCACCCGGCCCTGCAACAGTAACTTCTTGAGAGCTTGTTTGGAGGTTCTAGCAGGGGAACGCAACTACTCGTATACCCTCGACCAAAGACCGGTTCTTCTCTGTTCCAGGAAGGCCGTCCTCTTCAACCAAGCCCGCAGCATTGGGAGGGACCCACATGGAGCAGTGAGGGAGGAAGGGGACACCGCTGTAGCCAACCAGATCAGCTGAATCAACCCTGGCGATCAATGGGGTGACAGATGTAGCAGCCAGACCCACCCCCCCTCACATCCCAATAGTAACTTCTTAATGTTAAATAGTTAATGAGGTGACTTCTCTCTTTCTTTCTTTCTTTCTTTCTTTCTTTCTTTCTTTCTTTCTTTCTTTCTTCCTTCCTTCCTTTCTTCCTTTCTTCCTTTCTTCTTGATTAGAAATAAATTGAGAAAGGGGAGGGGATGGAGAGGAAGAGAGAGTGAGAGACACCTGCAGCACCAACACTGCTCATGAAGCTTTCCCCCTTGCAGCTTTGCAGGTGGGTTAGGGGCTTGAACCCTTGTTCTCGGACGCTGTAGTGCATGCTCTCTACCTGATGCGCCATTACTCAGCCCCAGAATGGAGTGACTTCTGATGATCTCATGTAGCTCACCTCTGGCTGTTTGAATTGGGATGTGAGCAAAGTCACAGGCTCTGTGTCGGGTCCTCCATCACTCTCCCACCCCCCACCCTTTGCATTTTTTTCAAATTGAAGAAACCATGCTGGTTGTTCTGTGGAGTTTCCCACAGTTTGCATTTTGCTGACTGTCTTCATTGAAATTGCTTAGCTTTGCACCATTCCTAATTCTTCCTTAACGGTCTGCAAACAGATTTAACAGTGTTGAAGTTTCTTTTTCTTTCTTCCTTCCTTTTTTTTTTTTCACTAGGACTTTGCTGAAGTTTCACACCTGCTTGATTCCATGGTACCTGACAGATTTCTTCCCTCCCCTTTTTTCCAGATACAGGATGGGAGAGAGAGAGAGAGAAAAGACCACAGCACTACTCCATCACTTGTGAAATTTTTGCCCCTTGCAGTCTCTCTCTCTCCCTTTTTCCTCCCTCCTTTTTCATCTTTCTCTGTCTCTAAGAAAGAGAGAGAAGAAAGTGACTTTGGTAGAAGGGGATTTGTTTTGCAAGTACCAAGCCCAGCATCAAGCACGGTGGCAGTAAACAGATGTACGATGCAATAGAGGGGGATGCTCTCTCCTCTCTGTTTTCCCCTCCCCTCTCAATTTCTCTCTGGTCTATACAAAAATTCGAGAAGCAGGGCTATGGGGCAGAATGGCAGCTCTGAAACAAAATGATAACCACACACCACTCACCTGTGGTCACAGGTGAGAAGATGGATCTGTAGAGGCCGGATTTGATGAGTCTAAGAGGTCTGCTCCAAGGGAAATGCTAAGAGCAAGATTATCTGCTTCTGCGGAAGGGAAGGGACTGTTTGAAGTTGAAGGGGAGAAGCTAAGGTAAGAGTCAGCCAGGAGCCTTGGGACTGAGAGCATGGTGGGGAATGCAGTAAGGCCCACCAGCGTTTGTCATCAAAGGGGACGATGAAAATTAGAGTGGCTTTATGGATGCAGGGCAGTCTGGTAGCCAAAAGAAGCCAGTTCAGAGGGCTGGGTGGTGACACAGGGCAAGTGATGCAAAGCGCGAGGACTGGGTGAAGATACTGGTTCGAGCGCCTGGCTCTCCACCAATTGGGGGTTCGCTTCACAAGCAGGTGAAGTGGGTCTGCAGGTGTCTGTCTTTCTCTCCCCCTCTCTGTCTTCCCCTCCCCTCTCAGTTTCTCTCTGGCACATACAAGAGAAGAAAGAAAGGAATAAATTAAGAAAGAAAAGGAAAAAATGGCCACAGGGACAGTGGATTCATAGTGCAGACACCGAGCCCCAGCAGTAACCCTGAAGGCAAAAAAAAAAAAAAAAAAAAAGGAAAAGAAAAACCAGTTCAGCCTTAGTGTCTTACAGTTCTCAGCTTTTATCTCCACCCACCTATAACAGCTATACCACCCTTATCGTCCTGTTGTTCTTGAAGAACAGCTGCTGAACAGGTCACAGGCACACCACCACCACCATCAACAACAAACCAGCTTTGTTTGACTTCAAGCTGCAGTCCCAACAACCCTGTGCCCTGAGGCCACCTGGATCATCGCTGAACTTTCTTCTTCTAGCGTTTGCCCTTCTTCCATAGCCAGTCAACAGCATCAGGTTGAGCCTGATGTAAACATCGCTGAACTGTGAGGCAAACACAGCGCCCTCTGCTGGGCTTTGAGTGAGCCGTGCTCCCGGCGGAGTTGTGGGGTGCGGAATTCCATGCCCAGCTGTGCCTTCTTCCCATTCTAGGGTTTTCCTTGGGAAGCTGAGTGTTTCAGCAGATGTTATGCTATATATATATATATGCTGTGGAGTGTCCAGGTTGACTCCCACAGTTTTCAAAGCGTCACACAACTCCCACAGGTGAATCACTATGGTTATTTAAGAATGGAGTAAAAATAAATAAATAAAAACAAAACTTCCAGAGGAGGAGGAGGATGAAGGTTGGGTATAGGGTGTAGACTCAATGCTAGCTGTTTTCAGCACCCACATTGTGCTGACCTTGCTACACAGTTTAACGTTTCACTTCTTCCAGAATTCCTGACTGCCTGCCAGGAAACCAAGCTGATTTAATGCTTTACACATTTCGTGCTTGAGTTGTGTGCCTCTCTCTCTCTCTCTCTCTCTCTCTTGTAATTCCTCACCACTCCCAGTGCCAAAATTCTGTGCCCCACCTCCTCCCATGGTAACCACCACAGTTCTCCCCAGGTCATAGATATGGGTTGAGTATAAATACAATTTTTTTTCTTTTTCAAGTTTATGTGTTTCTATTCTCTGTGTTCCACTTATGAGTGAGACTGTCCTATAGTTGTCCTTCTCATCACTCTGAACATCACTAAGCAGCAGCACTGCCAGCACTATCCATCTAGTCCCAAAGAACACAATATAGTCTGCTTTTTAACTGCAGAGTAGTACTCCATTGAGTTTATATTCCATGAGTATTTTGTCATACTTATAAGACTTAAATGATACTGCACATAATAATGATATATGTATCTAATGCAGAAATGACTAGCATTTATTTTCTTGAAAATATTTAGTTTATTGTAACATAAGGTAAGTTGCTGTAATAAATATAAGGTAAATGAAGCCAGTTCTATGTCACGGGGGGGAAAGCAGTATAATTTAAGCAAGTAAAATGACTTGTTTGAATCCATAGAAAGGCAAAATGAAAATCCACGGCAAATGTATGGTGATGCTGAAGTTCACAGCTTCCTGGTGGATATGTACATCGAACCTTGTTATATGCTCCCATATGTATTTCAGGGCTAGTAAATATGCCATTAATATTTGTCTGTTTATTGGTTAATGCATGTAAACGTGTATGCCATTATTAGTAATTTTTTTTTGCCAGGGTTATTGCTGAGGCTCGATGCCTGCACTACAAATCCACTGCTCCTGGAGGCTTTCCCTCCCTTTTGTTGCCTATCGTTGTTGTTATTATTGTTGTCATTGTTGTTAGATAAGACAGAGAGAAGTTGAGAGAGGAGGGGAAGACAGAGAGGAGGAGAGAAAGATAGATCCCTGCAGACCTGCTTCACCCCTGCAGTCCACTCTGGGTTCCCTGCGCCCTTGGCCACAAGGGAGAAGGGTCAGAGCGGCTCTCCGGGGAGTCCCGGGGTAACTCTGCGTGTTGGCGGCGACTGGCGGGGAGAGAATCTCAGACTCATTCAACTCCAGGGGCAGCCTCAGAAAGGTGGGCAACCCGTTTATTGAAAAGAGAGGTGGCCAGATAGACCCCCTAACTCAGGGGGAAGGTTGAGGTAACCATTACTCAAACACAGAGCAACACAATGCATAGCCACATTTTGACTAACAGACTGATCATAAGCTTTACAGTGTACATTTTTCCAGAGGTAAATTGCCGGCACTTTAGAACAGCAGGGAAGGGGAAAAGGGGGGGCAGCTGAGCAATCAGGATGTTTGCTGGCGGTATTAAGGTTAACCGCACACAGTAATCCATGGCTTTTAATTAAAGAAGGAAGGTGCAGGGTGGCATGTGTAGAAAGGCGCCCATGCCCCGGGGGTCATAGATTCCAGAGACCCACGAACCTGCCCTTGTCTCGACCTGAAGGGAGAGTTGGGTGTCAACCTTCTCAGACCTCATGGAAACAATGGCCTGGACTTTCCAGGACAGTGGGCCCCACTCTCCAGCAAACCACTTGTGAAACGACCCACCTTCAGGTGGGGAGCTGGGGACTCAAACTGGGATCCTTATGCAGTCCTTGTGCTTTGCACCATGTGTACTTAACCCTCTGCGCTACCGCCCAGCCCCTGCCATTAAAATTGTAAGGATTTTTAGAAGGTAAGACATGTCAGAATAATTATTGATCTGTGCCTTGTATGTGTAATCATAATCTAGCATAAATGTTAACAAACAATGCACTCCATTAAATATTCATATTAATATTAAACAGTCTCCTGGAGATGTATCTTGGAGAAATGTGGATTGTGAGAACCATGTAAATTGATATCTCCTCAATAAAATAAAAGAAAACATAAAAAAGACAAATGAGTGATTTTTATCCCATAAGAAATTTTTTCCCCCTTTAAAACGCTGTCATACAGGCTGGGAGTATGGATCCACCTGCTAATGCCCATGTTCAGCGGGGAAGCAATTACAGAAGCCAGACCTTCCACCTTCTGCATTCTGTAATGACCCTGGGTCCATACTCCCAGAGGGATAAAGAATAGGAAAGCTGGGAGTCAGGCAGTAGCACAGCAGGTTAAGCGCACTTGGCGCAAAGCACAAGGACCAGCATAAGGATCCCAGTTTGAGGCCCCTGCTTCACAAGCGGTGAAGCATGTCTGCAGGTGTCTTTCTCTCCCCCTCTCTGTCTTCCTCTCCTCTCTCCATTTCTCTCTGTCCTATCCAACAACAACAACATCAAAACAACAACAACAAAACAAGGGCAACAAAAGGGAATAAATAAATATTAAAATATAAATAAATATATTTAAAAAGAATAAGGAAGCTATCAGGGAGGAGATGGGATATGGAATTCTGGTGGTGGGAATTGTTTGGAGTTGTACTCCTCTTATCCAGTGGTTTTTGTCAGTGTTTCCTTTTTATAAATAAACATTTTTAAAAGATAAAACGATGTCACATATACATTCCTTGTCCCTCTCCACAGCATACAAACAATTCCATGTTGAGCGACTCAGAGAGTCTCTTCTTAAATATCCAGAAAAGCAAACTCTTCCATCATGGCCAACTCATTAGTAATTTTAGAACATGAGTATCATCATAGGATTACAACAATCATTTCAAAATAAACCGTATACCTCTCCTTGCTGACAAAAATAGACAGGGGCTCTGGACAGCAAAGCTGGTTCCTTCATCTAAGAGTCTCAGCTGGTTGTGAGCTGTGCTCATGGTCCCGAGGGCTCTCAGCTCTCCAAAACTCAGCTCTAGGGCTGGAGAGATAGCATAGTGGTTCTGCAAAAGACTTTCATGCTGGAGGGTCCAAGGTCCTTGTCTCAATCCCCAGCACCACCATAGGCCAGAGTTCAACAGTGTTCTGGTTAAACAAACAAACAAAAAGTCAGCTCTTGTGTCTTTCCCTCTCTGTCAAGTTTTATGTAAAATGAATAACTAGACTCTGGGGGTCAGGTGGTGGCACACCTGGTTGCGTGCACATTACAATGTGTAAGGACCCAGGTTCAAGTCCCGGTCCCCACCTGCAGAGGGAAATCTTTGAGCTTTGGGAGGGGTGAAGCAGGGCTTCAGGTCTCTCTCATATATATATAAAATCTCTATCAAATAAAATATATATATATATATTAAAAGTAGGCCCTGATCAGTGAATCGATGGGGCAAATGATTTTTTAAAATATCTGTCCCCCTCTTCATTGTCCTCAACGAAAAACAACATATCAAAAGAGAGACATCTGGAAGAAGACAGCTCTTTCCATAGAGACACAACAATACTGATTTTGTTAGTGATGGTCAAAGAAGTCGGGGGAAGTATTTTAGTCATGATTTGTTTCCTTTGACTGAGGAAATGTTTTTGTAAGACTATTATGTTTACAAAGGCTCAGCCTCCTACTTTCCCAAGACAAGTGTCAACACACCGCCCCCTCCAATTATTCCTTTGACTCCCCACAATGCTCTGGGAGCCAGCCCCCTTCACCTCTCTCCTCCCTTCTCCTTAGATCCACTGAAATGGACTCCAGTTTATAGTTTAAAAGTGAAGAGAGGGAGAAACACCAAGGCATTGCCCCACTGTGCGTGGAGCTCAGGGAGCCTGGTGCCTTCCATGCTGCTCCCATGTGGTGCAGGGGGGTCTCAAACCCAGGGCCCCATGTGTGAGGAGGTGTGTTCTGTACTTGGTGAACTGCATGCTGGTCCTGAAGATTCTTCTTTTTTAAAATTTTTTATTTATAAAAGAGAAACACTGACAAAAACCATAGGATAAGAGAGATAGAACTCCACACAATTCCCACCACCAGAACTCCGTATCCTATTCCCTCCCCTGATAGCTTTCCTATTCTTTATGCCTCTGGTAGTATGGACCCAAGGTCATTGTGGGATGCAGAAGGTAGAAGGTCTGGCTTCTGTAATTGCTTCCCTGCTGAACATGGGCATTGATAGTTTGATCCATAGTCCCAGCTTGTCTCTCTTTTTCCCTAGTGGGGAAGGGCTCTGGGGAAACAGGGCTCCAGGACACATTGGTGGGGTTGTCTGCCCAGGGAAGTCTGGTTGGCATCATGGTAGCATCTGGAACCTGGTGGCTGAAAGAAGAGTTAACATATAAAGCCAAACAAATTGTTGACTAATCATGAACCTAAAAGCTGGAATTTTGCAGATGAAGATTTGGGGTCTCCATTTTGTAGATAGCTAGTAGGCCTATTTTAGTCATGTTCCAAAGGGCCCATGACTATACTAGTTTATTTTTTTCCCTGAGCCTGACATCTGATATGTATGTGGATCCAAGTTGTTGTCTAGGAGATTATGTCATGGCTGGAAAAAGGACCAGATAGCTGGATCAGGGAAAAGAGTAGCTCCTAAATATGGGAAAGGGGTATAAATAGTGTTGACTGTAAGCCCTACTGATGTGATGTATCTGGGGCCCATATTCAGCTTAGGCACCTGTGTGTCCTCTGCATCCTTGTAGATCTGAGCTCACATTCTGTGGTCATAAGTAGGAACGTTCCAAGCTGCCCCGATATCAGGACCCATCTTCCTCAGGTGTAGCATAGAGTATGTTGTCCAGCCTCCCTTCAGAGGATGGAACATTCTCTGCCATTATTGATCCAAGTTGAGGGTGAGGTCCTATGGGGGCCCACAAAGGGGTCTGGTTTTTTGTTCCTGATAGGGATGACCTGTAACAATGGAGAGAGGGATCTATTCGAGGTCTAGGTCCACTGAAGATTCCTCTAAAGCAGGCACTTTGGGGGAGCCCAGTGTTGGCACACCTGGTAGAGCACATACATTACAGTGCCCAAGGACCCGAGTTCAAGCCTCTAGTCCCCACATGCAGAAGGAAAAGTCCATGAGCAGTGAAACAGTGTCATTGGTGTCTCTTTATTTCCCTCTTCTCTTTATCTCCCTCCAAAATAAATAGATTAATTCATTAAATAAAACAGGTGTGGGGGATGTCCAGGCTGTGTACTGCATGCAGCCCACTGATACCATGCCCTCTGGGCCTGCCAAGAGCAACCTTGAGTGCCAATTTTTCTCCTGATAAGAGACAGAGAGAGTAAGGGAGGCCACACCATCCCAGCTTTCTTCAGCATGGTAGGGCTTGGGTTGTGTGCATGGCGGATCCAAGTCTGCTATTTCACTGGCCCTGTGTGCTCAGATTCTCACTGGTAATTCTGCCTGGTCCAGGAATGGTATTACAAATACCCAAATGGCCCTTGGCAAAAAAAAAGAAAAAGAAAAGAAAGAAAGAAAGAAAGAAAGAAAGAAAGAAAGAAAGAAAGAAAGGAAGGAAGGAAGGAAGGAAAAAGCAGTTCTTCCTATCAGATTGGAGCTGAGATTGGGCTCAGATCATTCTGTTGCAAGCTATGAATCAGACAAAGCAGTGATTACACTTACCTCACAGAGCGGACAGGTGTTTTGAGAGAAGAGAGGAATGTGAGCAAAAAGAAAGCAGCGTTTCAAGAAAATAAAGCACAGGTCTTTGGGTGAGCAATGATGCCGCCAGGTGAGGGCACACCTTACCATGCACAGGGATCCAGGTTCGGACCCAGGTCCGAACCTGCAGGAGGGAAGTTGGTAAAGCACTGCTACAGGTGTCTTTATCTCTTCCTTTATGTCTCTGCCTCCTCGCTCAATTTGTCTATATCCTATCAAAATTAAAATAAGTTAATTAGGGCCAGAGTGGTAGAGCAACGGGTTAAGCAGGCATAGCGTGAAGCGCAGGGACTAGAGTAAGGATCCCGATTAGAGCCCCAGGCTCCCTACATGCAGGGAGTCGCTTCACAAGCAGGGGAAGCAGGTCTGCAGGTGTCTACCCTTCTCTCCCTCTCTCTGTCTTCCCCTCCTCTTTGAGTTTCTCTCTGTCCTATCCAAAACAACAGCAGTAGCAACAACAGCAACAATGGAGAAAAACAGCCTCCAGGAGCAGTGGATTCATAGTGCACTGAGCCCCAGTGATAACCCTGGAGGTAATAATAATAGAAGTAATACAATAAAAAAAAAAAAGAAAGATGAAAAAGGTGCCGCATCCCTGCTCTAAAAGAACAATAATGTTTCTTTGAGAGTAAAGGGCTGGCTTGGCAGACTGGGGAGACTGCATCATGGCTCTGCAAAAGACTTTGATGCCTGAGGCTCTGAGGTCCTAGGTTCAATCCCTAAGCCCCACCATCAGCCGGAGCTGAAAAGGGCTCTGGTCTCTGTATCTTTCTAGCTTGGGAAAGGATCAAACATAGGAACACACAGCTTAGAACATCACTTCTCTGAAAAGCATATACATTCATCCCATTGCCCTTTGCTGTCTGTTGGGCATTAAGCCAGCCTCCCTGCTCCATCCTGCATTGGCGATACTATGGCCTATTTACATAATCATTGTTTTACCTGAAAGATCCCCACCCATTGATCTGTCTTCTTTCTATCTTGAGACACACCCTGCCTGCAGGGTAACATTAATCCCACCAGCTGAAACCATTGCAACAGTTGCTAAGAAAGCTTCCACCTTCCCAGCACGCCTTTTGCTTTTCTCCAGCCCCTTTCCTAGCTATTTCCGTTTCCGACTTGCCACTTCCGGTTTTATCCTGTAAAAGCCACTTCTGTTTCTGGTTTCTCTCTATTCTGCATCCTGACCTAGAGGAGGGCAGGTGTGCGGGGGGAGGCAGATGCCGGCCATTGCAGTTTTTGGCTCCATGTGGCTTAACCCAATGCACTCACGCCCAACTCTGGGACTCCCGCATGAATAAAGATTTGTATTGCTACCACCACGAACTTGGTTCCTGGATCATCTCTCTCACCTGTGACACTAGCCTGGCAGCTGTCCACTTGGAGGCACTGTGTGAGGCGGGTGACTGATGGACTCAGTGCCCCAGGGGACTGGGACCCTCAGGAACATGCACACACTAACTTTACAGTGACGTGACTCTAACTTCACTTGCTGCTGCCAAAAGCAATGGATTCCCTCACTCACTCTCTCCCTCCTGTCCCCACTAGAAGTGCTGCTGAGGATCCCAGAGATAACTCCTTGGCTAGAGTATTTGCATGGCCTGTGTGGGCCCTGGGTTTAAGCCCTGGCACCCCCTGGGAATGCCATGGCACCTGGGGAAGCTCTGATGCTGTGGTATCTCTCCTTCCCTCTCTGAATGAAAAAATGGGCCTGGGAGTGTGTTGGTATGCTTTTGGATTCTGCTTGTGAAGCCTGGATTCTGCTTGTGATGATTTTATCATCACGCTGGGTTCACATGTGTTGCTTGCTTTGTGTTCTGTTTGCACATCCACTGTTGGCTGGGCACCCCCCCCTGCCTCTGGGAAATTGGCTTGGTCTCCCCCCCCCCCTGCCTCTGGGCAATTTGGTTTAGTCCTCGCTGGTTCAAGCTTTTTCCTTCTCACCGCCCCCTATCGTATGTACTTCTTTGGTTCCTGACTCTTCCGCCTGAGGAGAGAGATGCAGGACAGAACTGTGATTAGAGATTAGATTGTTGTTGAACTGCATCCCTGCTCGTGAATAAAGATTGAACTGTGTTCTCAGCTCAACCATGAGTCCCTGGTCATCTCTGTTACCCACCCGCGAAGCTAATCCAGCAAAATGGCACCTGAACAGGGACAAGAATCTCGGCTCCACACACATACAGCAGACCAAAGGAGACCATATAAGTAAAGCCACCATGGCCTGCCTTTCTACTTATTGAGAGGTTTCCAAAAGCCTCTACCCTTTCTTCATGAGACAGTTTCTCTGTCTCTGCAACATTTTGTTATGGGCCACACTTTGGTTTCCTCCCACTGCCTGCCCACCGGAGCCTGCTTGCCACTGCGGGGCACAGGGCACTGGGCGCAGCCTCTCTCCACGCTACTCAGCCACCAGGAGCAGGGCTGCAGGCAAGGTGGGCAGGGCTGCAGCCCATCCTGGCCCCTGCCCCTGGGGCGCCTCGGCCCACACCTTCTAGACAGCTGGCCCGCCCGCCCTCCTGCTATGATGTCCGGGCAGATCCCGGACCCCCCAGTGACCACGGGCTCCCCGCTGGGACTGGGCCCCCTGGCCAAGATCCTCAGCTCGGCTCTGATGGCAGAGGAGCTAGAATACGCAGACATCTGTACAATGATTGCACCCCTGCACTTCACAGAGGTGAAGTTGGGCAAGAGGCCACCACCAGACAACGCACCCCTCCCAAAACCAATGATGTGACTTGGCACGACCCGAAGAAACAGATTCACAGATTCCAAAGCTCACTCTCTACAGAAAAGTGGAATTCTAGTGGCTGGCCTTCCCCATGGAGATAGACACGGAACATTTCATCCCCTGTCGTTTCTTCCCCTAGCCATCTCCTTTGGACTGAGACTTCTATCGGACTTACTGGTACACCTCTTAGACACTTCACACAACTCTACAGCAGCTTCCCTTTACGCTTCTGAGTTTCTCAAAGACTGACTGCATCGAGCTGCCTTGGGACTCTATAGGCCACACATACCCTCCTCTTTGCTAGGTCAATGGCCACAGAGGCAGGAAACGCCTGTTGAGGCATGAAACGCCCCCAGAGGTAAGAGATGCCCACAGAGGCAGGAAATGCCCTTTAGTCTGATAGGCCTTGCCCACAGAGGCAAGAAACGCCCCCCTCAGGCCTTCCCTTGGCATCACACTTGTTCTTGCTGCTCTCTTACTTGTTCCTCCATGTCTTGTGCCAGTTTTTTTTGTAAATTCCTGTACTATATAGGTTTCTGTTCACCCCACACTCCTGATACTATGGCCAATAGTTAAAAAGAAAAGGGGGAATTGTTGGTATGTTTCTGGATTCTGCTTGTGAAACCTTCTGATTTTATCATCACATTGGGTTCGCTTGTGTTGCTTGCTATGTGTTCTGTTTGCACGTCCACTGTTGGTGGGCACCCCCTGCCTCCGGGATATTGATTTGGTCTCTCCCCCACCTCTGGGAAATTTGGTTTAGTCCTTGCTGGTTCGAGCTTTTTCCTTCTCCCCGCCCCCTATCGTATGTACTTCTTTGGTACCTGACTCTTCCACCTGAGAAGAGAGATGCAGAACAGAACTGTGATTGGAGATTAGACTGTTGTTGAACTGCTGCTGGGAAATTATGCAGATGCAGTCACATCTGCCATGTTGTCCCCTCAGGCTACTGCTAGTTCCCACGAGAGTTGGGACATTCTCAGAGTGCCTGTTTCGCCATGTTGTGCCCTCAGGGCATTGTCTATTTCCTCGTGATATTTGGAGTGCTTTGGTCACTCCTCCCCCTCCCATTCTTACGAGAGTTATTATCCTATCCTGGAGTGCTATGGTTACTCTTCCCCCTTCCCATTCTCGTGAAGCTGCTCCTATAAAAGCCCTTCTTCTTCTGCACCTCGCTCTCCTGCCAGTGCTTCACTCCAGTGTTCAGACGCAGGAAAGGTTACTGCGTGAGGCGGCCATTTTCACTACCTCCACGTGGCCCAACCTGCTTCTCTAGCACCCAACTCTGAGGTGCCAGCGCAAATAAAGATTTGTGTTCCCTCTTCGCTCCAGACCTCCTCTCTCTCTTCTCCATGGCTATAAACAACAAACTGCATCCCTGCTCATGAATAAAGATTGAACTGTGTTCTCAGCTCAGCCATGAGTCCCTGGTCATCTCTGTCACCCGCCCGCGAAGCTAATCTGGCAGGAGTGGTGGAATTGCATATGCAGGAGACCTCAGCTTTCAAAGAGAATGGAAGGGAAGGGAAGGGAAGGAGAGGGGAGGGAAGGGGAGGGGAAGGAAAGAAAGGGAAAGGAAAGAAAGTGAAGGGAAGTGAAGTGAAGTGATAGTGAAGTGAAGTGAAGTGATAGTGAAGTAAAGTGAAGTGAAGTGATAGTGAAGTGAAGTGAAGTGATAGTGATAGTGAAGGGATAGTGAAGTGATAGGTGAAGTGAAGTGATAGTGAAGTGAAGTGATAGTGAAGGGATAGTGAAGTGAAGTGATAGTGAAGTGAAGTGATAGTGAAGGGATAGGTGAAGTGAAGTGATAGTGAAGTGAAGTGATAGTGAAGTGATAGTGATAGTGAAGTGAAGTGATAGTGAAGTGAAGTGATAGTGAAGTGATAGTGAAGTGAAGTGATAGTGAAGTGAAGTGATAGTGAAGTGATAGTGAAGTGACAGTGAAGTGATAGTGATAGTGAAGGGATAGTGAAGTGATAGGTGAAGTGAAGTGATAGTGAAGGGATAGTGAAGTGAAGTGATAGTGAAGTGAAGTGAAGTGATAGTGAAGTTATAGGTGAAGTGAAGTGATAGTGAAGTGAAGTGATAGTGAAGTGAAGTTAGTGAAGTGACAGTGATAGTGAAGGGATAGTGAAGTGAAGTGATAGGGAAGTGAAGAAGTAGTGATTTATTTTATTTCATTTCTTTTATTTTATTCCAACGCTTGACGTCGTGTCACCCAATCTGGTCCCCTATGCCTACACTGAACTTCTCTGTTCCAGTCTCTTGGAAACAGAGCTGGCAGTCAGCTGAGGTAAAGAACAAACACCTCATCACAGACCCCTGCAAGCGTCAACCTGGCTTTGACCTAGCACGTTATGATTGGGCCCTCCTCCATCGCTATCGAACAGGCCATGGCCGGTGCGCCGCTATGTTCCATCACTGGGGAGCCAGAGACGACCCGAACTGCCCCTGTGGCTACGGACAGACTATGACCCACATAGTCAATGACTGCCACCTCTCCAGATTCAAAGGAGGTCTCGAAACTTTACATCAGGCTCAACCTGACGCTGTTGACTGGCTACCTAAGAAGGGCAAATGCTAGAAGAAGATTTCATAAGACAGACAGAAATTGAGAAGGCTAGAGGACATAAAGAGGGAGAAAGACAGAGAGACACCTGCAGTACCTGCTTCATCACCCCTGAAGCTTCTCCCCTGAAGGTAGGGAATGGGAGCTCATGAGACTTGAGTCCTCACACTAGGTCATGTGTGTGCTTAACCAGGTGAGCCACCATCTGACCCACATGGGTGTCTTTTCAAGTCCCTGTTGGCCACCTGTATGTCTTCTTTGGAAAATAATCTATCGATATTTAGGTCTCCTGTCATTTTTTTGTAGTTGGGTTTCTTTTCTTTTTATATTTATTTATGGATAATAAAGATAATAATACTGAAATTGTCCCCCTGCAGGCAGATTCTTGTGCACTGTAATGTGTGCACTCAACCAGGTGCACCACCGCCTGGCCCTAGTTAGAGTATTTTTAAGATGCATTTATTTTCAGAGAAATATCAGGCTATCAGGAGAGGGGATGGGATATGGAGATCGAGTTATGGGAATTGTGCAGAATTGTACCCCTCTTATTCTATGGTTTTGTAAATGTCTCCTTTCTTAAATTAAAAAAAAAAAGATGCATTTATTTTCGAAGGAGAGAGACACCCCAGAGCACTGCTTAGCGCTCACACAGGATAGTGCCAGGAATCGAACCTGTAGCCTCTTAGATTGCAGAGCTACCTCCCCAGACTGTATGTCTTGGTTTACTTGGTTCTTCAACCAGTGAAGACACTGACTCATGTTCACTGCACTCTCAACTGTACGGAGCCCTGGCTCCCACTCAGGTGAGGGCTGTGCCTGCCAATTTTTTCTTTGTTGTTGTTGTTGTTATTGATGTTGTAGTTGGATAGGACAGAGAGAAATGGAGAGAGGAGGGGAAGACAGAGAGGAGGAAAAATAGACACCTGTAGACCTGCTTCACCGCTTGTGAAGCAACCCCCTATAAGTGGGGAGCCGGGGGCTCGAACCCGGGTCTTTGCATGGGTCCTTTTGTATAGTACAATGTGTGCTTAACCAGGTGCTCTACCTCCTGGCTGCTACAGGCATCTCTCTCTCTCTCTCTCTCTGTGTGTCTCTCCTCCCTCTCTCCTCTCTCTCTCTCTCCTTCCCTCTCAATGTCACTCTGTCTCTATCCAATAATAAATAAAGTAACTAAATAACTTTTAAAAAAGAAACTCTGGTGACCACAGCAGGGGAAACTGTTTATACATATTAAAGGGGACTGAGGAATGCCAAGGCCAGTAAGCTGGGAGTCATTTCAGGGCCACAGGAGGCTGGAAGCCGGCGGTGGGACTGGGCTGCTTTCTGGGGTTCTCTCCTCCCATCTCCTCACTGGGGCTTGCTCTCATGAGCTGACCCAGGTGCTTCCTGCCCCAGGCCGAAGTCCCACAGGCCGCCTTGATGGGGTGCCCAGAGTTGGGCTCCCCGTCTGACTCAGCTATGGCTTCCCTGGGCGTTCCTGGGAGTCTGCTTTTTAGTTTCTGCTCGGACCCTGGGAGAGAGGCAGGGAGGCAGATAATATTACTTCTTGTTCTGCTGAGCTGATGAGGGAATAGCACAGAGGGGACACAGGCCATTGCCAAAGCAGGCTCCTGGCTCTCATCCCGGCTCCTTCTATGATCTTGCTGTGAATCTGGGGCGAGGGGGAGGGATGCACCCAGGTGTTGGCTCCTAACTCCTGATTTCTCCCCAGTCACAGCCCTCAGGGTTTGAGCTCCTGCACCTGGTGCCTTTCTTAAGCTCCAGCACATGCCAGTCCCCCCCCCCCCGCCCCCGCCACTCCCTCTCCCCACCGCCTTCCTTCTCCTCCAGGGCAATGCCCATCCCCAGCCAACCCAATTCTGAATTTGCTTTTCTTTCTCCCCAGAACGGGCTCTCTCTCAGATCTCCCGGGACCCTTCTTCTGTGCTTTGCAAAACCAGGGACACAGCTCCTTGGCTGGCTGGGAACCAAGCTGCAGAGCAGGGCTGCTTCTCAGCTCAGCAGATGCTAAGGTGTTAAGTGCCGCCTGTCCAGCCTCCACGGAGACAGAGAGACAGACGGTGGCTGGTCCAGTTCTTCCCTACCCAGCTGGTTCCAGTTATGGACCGGTACTTGAGCTCTGAGCAGCAGCCCTGGAGTGTGGGGGCCTCACTCAACCCCTCAGGTGGCTGGGGTGAGGCAACCGAGGAAGGGACACTCTGGGAAGAGAGCACAGGTGGACGTCCAGGAGGTAATGTCCTTCTTTCTCACATTTGCAGCTCTGTTGTTTAGCTGGTGACGGCATTTTCTATGAACTTCAATAATGAAAGTGTTTATTTCCTTTCAACTCTAGATTTTTCTAGTCTTTGATTGTAATATAATAGATATATTAAGGTATATACAACTGATTTCATATCTGCATTATTGTGATCACCATGATAATTCTAGTGTGTATTCCTCTAGATGTATCCACTAGTAAAGCTGAAATGAAAAGGTTCTTTAGAAAACTGTATTTATGTATTCATTTTACCGGAGCACTGCTCAGCTCTGGCTTATGGTGGCGGTGGGGATTGAACCTGGGAATTCAGAGCCTCAGGCATGAAAATAAGTTTGCATAACCATTTTTGTCTCCACAGCCTAGATAAGTGCTTCTGTGCACACACCCTTGTAAAAGTAAACCCTATTAATCTTTATTCACTTACCAAATACCATGTGTATGTTTTGTCTTATGTCTAAGTCTAAACATGTGATGACTTTTTGAGTAAGAGCTCTAAAAATAAAGGAAGAAAGAGAGAAAGAAAAAAAATAAGGAAGGAAGGAAGGGAGAAAGAAAGAAAGGAAGAAAGGAAGGAAGGAAGGAAGGAAGGAAGGAAGGAAGGAAGGAAGGAAGGGAGGGAAACTGAGATTTACTTCTGCTTTTCACCAAACTGTGTTCTTGGCAGCTGTAGTCTGGTTACTGGTTCCTGGTTAGATGAAGGCCATTTTCTCACTGGGACATTGTAAGTGTTTAGGACTGCTTTTATGGGTGGAGATTCAGTGGTAGATAAGAAACAGGCTATGGAATGTGACCACAACAGCCCTTATATACCATCGAACATATTTACGTTTATTCAAAGTGGCAAAGCTAGATTCTCCTCAATTGGGATGTTCTTTAGCTTTATAACCTGTTGGCCTATTTCTAAAGCCTCTGCAACAATCAGAAAAGGAGAGGCAAGCTAAGAAAAGCTGTTTTGATGTGCAGCAAATATCAGTTTTAATTTTTAATTTTTTATTATCTTTATTTATTGCATAGAGACAGAAATCAAGCGGGAAGAGGGAGACAAGAAGAAAGACAGAGAGACACCTGTAGCCCTGCTTTACCACTCAAAAAGCTTTCCCCCTGAAGGTGTGGAGGGGGGGGGCTTGAGCCTGGGTCCTTCTGTACTATATCATGTGCATTCAGCCAGGTGCACCACCTCCCAGCCCCCCCCCCTTTTTTTTTTTTTTTTAATCTCTGTAGAAGGTGCAAGAGTCTGCTTGGAGAAGATTACTGCTCCTATCTTTCTCGGCAGTGTTGCTTGGGAGAGCTGCTGTCAGTTTCTGACTTGCCTGTGAAATGAAGCCATGTTTACTGGTAAAACTCAGTGCTCTGACTTCTTCAGTCATGAGAGAAAAATGGTCCTGGGCCCTCACCCTTCCCCACCTGGGGTGGCCAGTGGGAGGCAGGGAAGAAGGAAAGGTCCAGGTGACAGCCTCAGGGACTGAGGGACTGTAGGCAGCTGGTACCTGGCTAGAATCCCTCCTGGTCTGAATGCTGAGTCACCTGCTCTGGTGATGAAATCTCAGAGGCCCCCAGAGCAGCCCTGTCCCACTGCCCAACCATAGCTCCTGAAGTTCAGGGACATTTTGAGCTGGTTGTTCAACATGGCTCCCGTTGCAATTGGAACTTTGCAAGCACACAGTGTGGGACAGTCTAGAAAAGGCAAGGAGGGCTGAAAATAAAAAAGTAATAGTATGATTCATTGTGAGGTTGTTGTTTTTTTTCTGATTTATTCATTGACTTACATTGCCACCAGGGTTGTTTTGGGGGCCCTGCCTGCTGTTTCTATTGAACTCTTTTTTTCTTTTTAGATGGAACATGAGAGACAGAAAGATGGGTGGGATGATTGTGCCCTCCGCCTAAGCGCACATAGTACTAAGTGCAAGGACCAATGCAAGGATCCGGGTTCAGTTCCCCCAGCTCCTCATTTGCAGGGGGATAGTGCACAAACAGCAAAGTGGGTCTGCAGGTGTCTCTCTTTATCTCTCCCTCTCTTTCTTCCCCTTCTCCCTCAATTTCTCTCTGTCCTATCCAGTAAAATGGGGGAAATAGCCACCAGAAGCAGTGGATTCATGGTGCCAGCACTGAGCCCCAATGATAACTCTAGAGGCAAAAGAGAGAGAAGGGGGGAGGGGGAAGATGAGAAACAGAAAGTGGGAAGAGAGACAGGAGAAGCAGGCTTTCCTGGATATTGGCGGGGGGGCTTAAATCCTGGTCCTTTATGCATGATACAGTGTGTGCTTTGCTGAGTGAACCATCTCCTGACCCCCATCATTATGAATTTTTAAGTCCATTATTTTTTTACAGTTACCTATGTTCTTTTTAAAGAATTATTTATTTACCATGAGCAAGAATAAGAAAGACTACAGCACTGCACAACTTTGGCATAAGGTAGTGCTGGGAATAGAACTTGGGGCCTCTGGGAGCTTCCAGAATTCATGCTGGTGCTCTGACCCCCTCCCTGTCTGTGCACTAGAGGGAATGGAGTATTTCTATTGCATTTATATGGTCAAAATGCTGTGTAGCCGCATGCAGGACTTGCCCGCGTGAGGTCTGGAGTTTCATCTCTGGCACCACATGCCCTTGGGTGGTGCTTTGCTTTGGTTCTCTCTCTCTCTCTCTCTCTCACCTTCTTGGTATTATCTTTGTTTGTGTATTGACCAGATAGAGCCAGAAATGGAGAGAGCAGGGGATGATGGAGAGGGAGACACATCGAGACACCTGCAGTGTCAGTACTTAGAAAGCTCTTCCTCCATAGGTGGGAACTGGGGCCTCGAACCTGGGTCCTTGTGCATTGTAACATGTGCACTCAACCAGGTGTGCCACCACACTGGTGTCTCTCTAATAAGTCTTTAAAGAATTGCTACATGATGTGGTTGCTGTTCAGGTCTTTCCCTACAGCATCTGCTGACTTTCTGATATGGGGACTGTGGGTGGGAATGTTTTATACCACTGTAACTGGCAGGTAAATGGCCATTTCTAAATACTGGCTCCTGTTGTCATCTGTCAGAAGCATCCTACAATAAGGGGGAGGCGAGGGGCATGGCTGCCTTCTGTCTATACTACTTCCCCATAGCCTCTTGCCAATGCAGGTGGAGAGAAAGGACCGACCAAGTCTCAGAGCAGACATGGCTACTCTTCATTAACTGGCTCTTGGCTACTCTTCATTAAGTGGCTCCCAGGTCTCTGGAACGTTGCCACAATGGAGAGAATTCTCCTTCCAGAAGTGATCCACACTGAACCTGACCCTGGGGTATCAAGGACGGCATTCTGAAGACCCCCCCCCCACTGCACCCCACTTTGCATTCTCTTTCAATCCTGTTCCTTTGCTCATCCTGAGGTCAGATAGCATTGAATATTTTGATACTTTTTTGCTTTGTTCTAAAAAGAAAGTCAACAGAAATTCCTAGAACATCAAGGCCCATACAAAGGCCAGCCTCTTTTCTTTTATTTTGTAACTACATTCAGCAGGCATGGTCAAGTCACTATAAACATTGTTCAGTGCTCACTGCTAATGTCTGCATTCTTCTTCCTTAGTGCCGTTAGCTGGTGCACACGGACGTGAGGGATGTCGGATGTCATATACACAGATGGCTGACGTGCCCTTCACCTGGAAGTCACAGCCACCATACCTATGTACATATATACACACATACGGTGTGCATGTGTAACCAGAGCCTTCCACGTGGCCAATTTCACTGTCTTCTCATTCAAATAAAGACAGACAGGCTGATAGACAAGACAGGTGTCCTACATAGTGAACTTTCTCTTTTACCCTTCTCTTTCTTTCTTTCTTTCTTTCTCTTCCTTCCTTCCTTTCTTTCTTTTTAAAATTTTTAAAAAATATTTATTTTCCATTTTGCTGCCCTTGTTGTGTAACATTGTTGTTGTTATTGATGTTGTCATTGTTGGATAGGACAGAGAGAAATGGAAAGAGGAGGGGAAGACAGAGAGGGGGAGAGATAGACAGACACCTGCAGACCTGCTTCACCGCCTGTGAAGCGACTCCCCTGCAGGTGGGGAGCCAGGGGCTCGAACCGGGATCCTTAAGCCAGTCCTTGTGCTTTGTGCCACGTGCGCTTAATCCACTGCACCACCGCCCGACTCCCTCTTCCTTCCTTCCTTCCTTCCTTCCTTCCTTTCTTTTTTCTTTCTTTCTTTTTTCTCTCTCTCCCTCTCTCTCTCTTTGACTCTCTGTCTCTTTCTTTTCTCTCTCTCTGTCTCTCTCTTTCTTTCGCCTCCAGTATTATTGTAGGGGCTCAGTGCCTGCACTACAAACCCACTGCTCCTGGTAGCCTCCTCCCCTCCCCCCCTTTTTTCTTTTCATTTGATAGGACAGAGAGAAACTGAGAGGGGAAGGGAAAATAGAGAGGAAAAGAGAAAGATAGACACCTGCAGACCTGCTTCACCGCTAGTGAAGCACCCCCACCCCCACACACACACCCCGCCCACGCGTAGATGGGGAGCCGGAGCCCAAACCCAGGTCCTTGGTATCTTTGAGCTTAGTACTATGTGCGCTTAACTGGGTTCATTACCACCCAGCCCACCCCCATAGTGAACTCTTTTTATGGCCCCAGCTGCATATTTCTGAACAGAGCACTAGAAATACTAACTGACCATCCCCTCTAGCTGTGTTACACATCCTGTATTCCGTCCCTGATCAAACGTTTTCCCAGTGTGAGAGCATGGATGGACCCAGGGAGCACTGTGTTAAGTGCAACAAAGTCATATGGAGACAGACACGTACTGTATGGTTTCGCTCATGTGTTGACTACAAAGGAATACTGCAAACCAAACAAGACTTTCAGATACAGAGAACAGATCAGTTGTTGGGTTGGGGGGGGCAGGTGAAATGGGTCAGTGAGGGTCCACTGATATGGGGGGAGGTGAAGATTCAGCTGTTGGTGATCGCAATCAAACACATGCAGCCGTCCAAGTGCAATGCCAGACACCGGAAACTTTCATAGCATTAGAGACTTGAATCACTTCAATCGTTTTCATGTAATTCCCAGGCATATCTCAGGCAACAAAGGCCTGAGATATTTTTTAAAATTTTTAAAAAATATTTATTTATTTTCCCTTTTGCTGCCCTTGTTGTGGTTACTGATGTCGTTGTTGTTGGATAGGACAGAAAGAAATGGAGAAAGGAGGGGAAGACAGAGAAGGGGAAAGAGAGACACCTGCAGACCTGCTTCACCGCCTGTGAAGCGACTCCCCTGCAGGTGGAGCCGGTGGCCTGAACCAGGATCCTTGCTGGTCCTTGTGCTTTGTGCCACATTCGTTTAACCTGCTGCACCACCGCCTGACTCCCAGGCCTGATATATTTTTTGAAATAGTTTTAAAATATCTTTCTGCTTTTTAAAATATTTTTGATAGGACAGAGAGAAATTGAGAAGGGAAGGGGAGATGGGCTGGGAGAGAGAAAGAGAAAGAGAGAGAGACTTGTTGTCTTATTCAATGGCTTGTGAAGTGTCCCTCCTGCAGATGAGGACCAGGGACTTGAGGCAGGTTCACCAGCACCGCACCCAATCCCCAAGGCAGATTTTTTTTTTTTTGACAAAAGACAAAGTTTGAGGCCAGTCAGTGGCACACCTGGTTAAGCTCATATCTTATAAGTGTAAGGACCCAGGTTCAAGTCCCTGCCCCCACCTGCAGGGGGAACACTTCACAAGTGGGGAAGCAGGTGTCTCTCTCTTTCTATATCCCCTTCCCTTTGGATTTCTCTCTGTCTTTATACAATAAATAAAATTAATTTTTTAAATGACAAAACTTTAATAACAAAAAGTTAATTCGGGAGTCAGGCGGTAGCACAAGGACCGGCGTAAGGATCCCGGTTCGAGCCCCCAGTTCCCCACCTGCAGGGGGGGTCACTTCACAGGTGGTGAAGCTGATCTGCAGGTATCTCTCTTTCTCTCCCCCTCTCTGTCTTTCCCTCCTCTTTCCATTTCTCTCTGTCCTATCCAACAAGGACATCAATAACAACAACAATGAAAAACACAAGGGCAACAAAAGGGAATAAATAAGTAATAAGTATATATATATAAATTAAAAAAATAAAGTTAATTCTTAATCCAAAACATACAGCAGATTTCTTCATTGAGAAGGAATGATGAATTCTAATATTCCTGCCAGATCTTTAACCTATTATTGGTTCCAATAATATTATTGGTTTGACACTTTCCAAAGATGAACAAATAGCAATAGAGATCTTACAGTTTTACCACTTTTTTCTTTTATCTTATCCCAAAAGGTGATGATCCTTGCTATTTTTTCAAAAGAGAAACCACAAAACACAAGGGGAAAAGACTGGAGACTTTATAAACAGCTCCTTATCTTCCAGGGACCTCGTTAACTGCTCTTTCTAAAAATATTTTATTTATTACTGGATAGAAACAGAGAAAAATGAAGAAGGGAGGGGAAAACAAAGAGAAGGAGAAAGACAGAGAGACACCCTCAGCCCTGCTTCACCACTCGTGAAGCTTTCCCCTTGCAGTCGGGGAGCAGGGACTTGAACTTGGGTCCTTGAGCACTATAACGTGTGCGCTTAGCCAGAAGTGCCACCATCTGGTCCCCTGCTCTCTTTTTAAAATATCAGCTCCATTGTCCCTTTCAGAAATACCTCTTTAAATTAATGCTATGAAAGAATTAAGTAGCATGGAAATCACCTTCCTTCATTCTGTCTAGAGATCCACATACTAATTTTATCTGAGTCCTTAGCAAACCCTCAAAGGCAGGTTTTTTTTTAAATATTTATTTTATTTATTTATTCCCTTTTGTTGCCCTTGTTGTTTTATTGTTGTAGTTATTATTGTTGTTGCCGTTGTTGGATAGGACAGAGAGAAATGGAGAGAGGAGGGGAAGACAGAGAGGAGGAGAGTAAGATAGACACCTGCAGACCTGCTTCACCGCCTGTGAAGCGACTCCCCTGCAGGTGGGGAGCCGGGGCTCGAACCGGGATCCTTACACCGGTCCTTGTGCTTTGCGCCACCTGCGCTTAACCCGCTGCGCTACAGCCCGACTCCCTCAAAGGCAGGTTTTATGATGGTCCCTCCACAAACTCTGGGCTGCTGACGGCCTATCAACAGCTTCTCCTCTCTTGCTCTCAGCCGACACGTGCATCTGCTCAGCACCCTCCTGCAGGACTTTTTCTCACTCTCTGCTCTTTGCTCAGTCATCCTGCAACAATGTGCGCTTCTGCAATGCCAGCCCAGTCAGGCGCTCTTTCCTCTTCAATGGTACCTGAGCTCTGCCAATGGATCACCAGAGTAAAGGAATATTTAAAGCCACAGTAACTTAGTAACCAGAGCTCAGCTGACAGCTTCCCCAGTGTAGGCAGTTGGCTCACCATTTGGTGACCTGGACCTTTTTGAAGAGCCGTTAAGAGGAAGGATTTAGAGCCCACATTCCAACCACCATGTGGGAATATGACTTCACTTCAAGACTTAAAAATAGTCAGGTCCCCGTTGGCCTCGGTGCTTCTGACCCAGACAGAACTTGGTATCTTTCTGTGGCTGAGCTAGCTTCCTTTTGCCCTCAAAACAGAGAGTTGAGATGGAGTCTAGCTCTTCTGTCTTTTCCCAATGGAGTGATGGACCCAACATCACCTTCAGCGTTTCATTGTGTGATGCAAGTGTCCTGTCAAAATGTCATGTCATTCTGTTTTGTGGAACTTCACAGTCATTGTCATGAGGACATCACTTCCTTGGTTTGTAATAAGATTACCCAGTCTGTTGTCATTTTATTAATTTTACCCAGTCATATATCTGCACTGGATCAACAAATCATGCAAATTATTTTATTTTGTGCCCACAGATTCTAGCACGATAGAGCCATCTCTTCACGCTCTCCAGAAATTTGTCCCTACGGACTATGCCAGCTATACTCAGGAGAATTATCTGTTCGCAGGCAAGAATATTGTTCTCCAGGAATCCATAGAGAATTATGGAGCTGTGGTGTGGCCAGCGGTGAGAGCAGTTACATCTGGGAAGCTCAAAGTTCTGGGGGCAATAATGATTTTTGTATATACGTATTGCTTTGGACAACATGCTATGTGCTTTAATATTTCACACTTCTCAAGCTGAGGGTTAGAGGAATCAGTAGTCTGCAGGCGGTCTACGGAAACATGCATGTCTCCTCAAAACATTGATTTTCCTCTCTGCTGTGTCTTCTGAAACATTATTTTGACATTAAAATAAATATAAATATGTTGGGACATGAGATGAAAAATTCATGAATTGCTATGAAAGAAAATCCAGATCTTTGTAATTTGGAATAGTCATGGCCTGAAGTTCTAGTCATGGTGAGGGGTCCTGTGGAGTCCATGTTGAGTGGTCATGAAGGATTCCATGGCGTCCATGTTGAGTGGTCAGGGTGAGGGGTTCCATGGGGTCCATGTTGAGTGGTCATGAAGAGTACATGGAATCCATGTTTAGTGGGCATGGGAAGGGGTTTCATGGAGCTCATGTTGAGTGGTCATGATGAGGGTTTCCATAGGGTCTATGCTGAGTGGTCATGATGAGGGTTTCCATGGAGCCCATGTTGGGTGTTCAGGGTGAGGGATTCCATGGGGTCCATGTCATCTTGAGTGGTCATGGTGAGGGGAATCCATGGAATGCATACTGAGTAGTAATAATTAAGGTTCCATGGAATGATTGTTGAATAGTCATGGTAAGAGTTTCCAAGGAGTTCCCTCAGGTGGCATGGGATACAGTAAGCAAGTGTGAGGGAAACGGTGAAGGGGAGAAAAAGAAAGGTCCAGACTGGTATATCTCCTCCTTCCCTGCCCTCATGGCTACTTTGCTTTGGTTTACCAACATCCACCAGACACCTCAGCTTCCTAATATAATATGTAGCAAGCAGTCAAATCTAGTTGGAATATCAGACAACAAGAAAGAGGGGGAAAAAAGAGTCACCACTGGACTATTTTATTCTCAAATCCTCAGACTTTTATCCATTAAATCCTGGCTTTTCTTTGCACCTTCACTCCCTGAAACTCACAAAGTCACACAGTAGGAAAACACCCTTTCTTTGTGCGACCTCAAGTACAGGTCTCTGTGAAATAGATCACGTTTCAGTTTGCTAATTGGCCGGAGAAGGGAGGGGAGTGTCTGTGATAACAACAGTGGTGCTGTTCCTGAGAAAACTTGGGTGATTAGGTGCCGGGAAGCCTTTCAAAGTCAGGGAACCCAAGGAGGAAACTTAATCAGCTCTTCACAGCATATACCTGCTCCATGGCTCTAGGTGACACACTCTTGGTGACCCTGACCCCTCCCCCCACCACCACATGGAGTAATGTTTTCTGCCGGTCCCTGTTCAGGCGCCAGATGCTGGGCTAGCTTCGCGGGCGGGAGACAGACGACCAGGGACTCATGGCTGAGCTGGGAATGCAGTTCAATCTTTATTGATGAGCGAGGATGCAGTGCAATCTATTTAATCTCTCTTCATTAGAACATCCTGTCCTTTATATCTCTGAGGCGGAAGTGTCAGGAAGAGGAAGTACATAGGATAGGGGGTGGGGAGAAGGAAAAAAAGCAGGCAAACCAGTGGGGATTAAAATGTGGAAAACAGGCTGTGACTAGGAGAGGGGGCGGAGTGAAAAAAGAGCTTGAACCAGTGGGGATTAAACCAATGCGGGTCTCAAACAAAACAATGATTATGTAAATAGCTCACAGTGTTAAGCAATGCAAGCAAACCTAACCTGATGATTAAAACAGAAGGGGGTCTTAGAAGCAGAATTAGAAGCAGACCAACAGTTTTCTCCTGAAGAACCAAGCAACTCCTCTCTCCAAACCTTTCCCTGCCTGCTTCAGAGTTCTCCAAAAGTGCTCCAGTGGGTACATTTGCCACCCCCACCCACTTTCAGACCCTTGAGAGTAGGGATGGCCATGTTGGTGTGTCCCTGCACCTGGCTGTTCCATATGAGTGCCTAAGGATGAACGGTGTGGGTGAGGCTTGCTTTTGGCTAAAGTAAGGGCAGCATATCTAGAGTGATGCTAGCTGTACCTGCTCCAGTGTCAGCCCAACATGGAAAGTGGAGGCCTAAGTAGTCCAGAGGATCTGTGGGAAGATGAAAGACGATCATATGATGCAGAGTTCACTTTGTCTTTTTTATTTTTTTTTTCCGCCTCCAGTGTTATCACTGGGGCTTAGTGCCAGCACTATGAACCCACCACTCCTGGGGCCATTTTTTCCACTTTATTGGATAGGAAAGAGAGAAACTGAGAGGGGAGGGGGAGATAGAGAGGGAGAGAAAAAGAGAAACACCTGCAGACCTGCTTCACTGCTTATGAAGTGTCCTCTCTGCAGGTGGGGAGTGGGGGCTCGAACTGGCATCCTTGCACTTAGCTGGGTGTGCCACCACCTGGCCCCTGAGTTCCTTTTGTCTTTTTAAAAAATTTATTTATTTCCTTTTGTTGTCCTTGTTTTATTGTTGTAGTTATTATTGTTGTTGTTACTGATGTCATTGTTGTTGGATAGGACAGAGAGAAATGGAGAGAGGAGGGGAAGATAGAGAGGGGGAGAGAAAGACAGACACCTGCAGACCTGCTTCACCACTGTGAAGTGACTCCCCTGCAGGTGGGGGCTTGAACCAGGATCCTTATGCCGGTTCTTGTGCTTTGCTTTGCGTCACTTGCGCTTAACCTGCTGTGCTACCTCCCGACTCCCACATTTTTTTCCTTCCTTCCTTCCTTCCTTCCTTCCTTCCTTCCTTCCTTCCTTCCTTCCTTCCTCCCTCCCTCCCTCTCTCCCTTCCTTCCTTCCTTCTTTTCTTCTAGGGTTATTGCTGGGGCTTAGTGCCTGCACCATGAATCCACTGCTCCTGGAGGCCATTTTTCCCCCCTTTTGTTGACCTTGTTGTTGTAGCCTTGTTGTGGTTATTATTGTTGTTGTTGATGTCACTCGTTGTTGGATAGCACAGAGAGAAGTCAAGAGAGGAGGGCAGGACAGGGAGGGGAAGAGAAAGACAGACACCTGCAGACCTGCTTCACCACCTGTGAAGTGACTCCCCTGCAGGTGGGGAGCCAGGGGCTCAAACTGGGATCCTTACGCCGGTCCTTGTGCTTTGTGCCACGTGCGCTTAACCCGCTGTGCTACTGCACGACCCCTCCCCCACAGTTTCTTTTTATGTCAACTTTCCCATTTCCAACTCAAAGCAACTTCTGGCTACCTAACTCTTCCCAAGCTCAAGTCTAGGCATAGCTGCTGCTGTCTCCTCGGTATAAATGCCAACATCTCCTGAATCAGTGTAGATCAGCATCCTTCTTCTCTTCCTAGAAAGGTCTGGAAAAGGTGCGGGCAGAAGGAAAGGAGCATTTGGCCTTTCTGTATGAAGAGCAGTCTTAATTTCTCACCTCTGTTTGAGACACGGACTTGCCGCTATACCAAATGTGGTCTGTGGATCTTAAGCCTTGGTATCACATGGAGGCCTTAGAAACGTAGCCTTGAGCCCTTGACTTACTGCACGGGGACATGTCCCTCCAACCAAGCTCCTAGGTGATACGCACACGTATTGAAGTTAGGGGGGACACTGCACAAGAGTCTTTATGTTTCTAAGAGGAATTCACTTGCCCGGCCACTTGTCCACTATGGTAGATTCCTGACCCAAATGAATTGTAGCAAAGGAGTCAAAAGAGAGCTGTTGTTGCAGCCTGACACAACTGTAAAGTGATGGAGACCCACCATGAGTGTACCCGAGTGGGAAGAGTAGGTTCCATGCTCCATGGATCTTTCTACTCTGAGTTTGGTGAAGCAAGACTTTCCTGAAACGTGCAACTGTACACACCACAACTCCTTGTCTGCATAAATTCCAAGTTCTAGAAGTCCAAATACGGCATGACGCATATATGTTGATTCAATAAACTTGAGAATAGAGCATGTTGCACAGTTAAATACTTGAGTGGGAAGTGGGCTGGCTGCCATTTTAAATGTTTCAGTGTTGGGTCCAGCTGATTATCTGAATGTTTTTCAGGCCATCGCTTTATGTCAGTATTTGGAGGAACACAGAGAAGAGCTGAAACTCCAGGATGCTAAGATCCTTGAGCTCGGTGCTGGGCCTGGCCTTGTTTCCATTGTGGCCAGTATTCTAGGTTTGTTTATTTCTGACCTTCCTATAAGACCTTTACTGCCACTAAGATGACAGGCTGAGCTTTGGCTGCTTGGTCTATACTCACTTTTATTCTCAACACGACACGAGTTAGGAACCGTGACTGTTAGCCCTCAGAGTGAGACAGCTGTGTTTTTGAGAGGTTGATTAGCTCAGCCAATTTCCAGTCACCACTCGAGGAAGCCGAAATGTGGAGACGCCATTCTGGGATCCCTGTCGTAAATAATGGTCATATGCTTTTTCTTGGTAATAGCTACCAGCTTGAAGAGGGTTCATCTGGTACAGAGTTAAAGTTCTCTCTTTTTAAAAAATGTATGTATGCTTGGGAGTCGGGCGGCAGTGCAGCAGGTTAAGCGCACATGGCACAAAGCACAGGGACCGGCTTAAGGATCCCGGTTTGAGCCCCTGGCTCCCCACCTGCAGGGGCGTCACTTCACGGGCATTGAAGCAGGTCTACAGGTGTTCTGTCTTTCTCTCCCCTTCTCTGTCTTTCCCTCCTCTCTCCATTTCTTTCTGTCCTGTCCAACAATGATATCAGTAACAATAACGATAACTATAACAATAAAACAAGGGCAACAAAAGGGAATATATAAACAAATATTTTTTAAAAATGTATGTGTGCTCAACCAGGTGTGCCACCACCAGGCCTCTTAGAGAGAGGAATTTCTCTATTTCTCTCTTTTTCTCCCTCCCTTCCTTCCTTCCTTCCATCTTTCCTTCCTTCCTTTTTTCTCTAGACAGTGGAGAAAAGAGTTTTTTATCAGTCAGTCGTAAAATTTAAAATGGGGCCAAGACAATTTTTGATTTTTTTTTTTTTGATACTGACACACACACACAGAGAAATTACAACACTGAAGCTTTCTTCAACATGGTAAGAAACCACAGGCTTGAACCTGGGTCACTCACATGGTAAAGTGGTACACTACCCAAGTGAGCTATTTTTCTGGCCCAGAAAAACATTTTATACTTACTCAAATTAATGGGCCACCATTATCCTTTATTTTTCACTCTTTTTGTGTCAAATGTCTTTGTAGTTAAACAGTAGTTATGCATTAGAGCTTTCTGATATATTCCTGCTTGGCAAGATAAAAAGTTGACAATTACATCAACTTTTTTCCCCCTTTTCCCCCAGAATTATTGCTGGGGCTTGGTACCTACATGACCCCACCTCTTTCTAAGCTGCTCATTCCAGCTCAGGTCTGAGACAGGCAGCTCAGAGGGTATATAGCAAGGACTCAACTCTCAACAAAATCTCCTCCCACAGGACACACACCTAAACGCAGTGACTTTTTTTTTTTTTTCCTCCAGGGTTATTGCTGGGCTCGGTGCCTGCACCATGAATCCACCGCTCCTGGAGGCCATTTTTTCCACCCTTTGTTGCCCTTGTTGCTGCAGCCTCGTCGTGGTTATTATCATTGCCATTGTTGATGTCGTTTGTTGCTGGACAGGACAGAGAGAAATGGAGAGAGGAGGGGAAGACAGAGAGGGGGAGAGAAAGATAAGACACCTGCAGACCTGCTTCACCGCCTGTGAAGCAACTCCCCTGCAGGTGGGGAGTGGGGGGCTCGAACCGGGATCTTTACGCTGGTCCTTGTGCCCTGCGCCACCGCCCGACCCCTGCAGTGACAATTTTTTTTGAAGGCTATATATATATATTTAGAAAAATCCAAATTTTTCAAGGTCTACCCAAGATCGGCTGAAATCGGTGAAGTCACCATTTTTTACAGCTGAGTAGTATTCCATTGTGTATATATACCACAACTTGCTCAGCCACTCATCTGTTATTGGACACCTGGGTTGCTTCCAGGTTTTGGCTATTACAAATTGTGCTGCCAAGAACATATGTGTACACAGATCTTTTTGGATGGATGTGTTGAGTTCCTTAGGATATATCCCCAGGAGAGGAATTGCAGGGTCATAGGGTAGGACCATTTCTAGCCTTCTGAGAGTTCTTCAGACTGTTCTCCACAGAGGTTGGACCAACTGACATTCCCACCAGCAGTGCAGGAGGTTTCCTTTGACCCCACACCCTCTCCAGCATTTGCTGCTGTTACCTTTTCTGATGTATGACATTCTCACAGGAGTGAAGTGATATCTTATTGTTGTCTTGATTTGCATTTCTCTGACAATCAGAGACTTGGAGCATTTTTTTCATGTGTTTCTCGGCCTTTTGGATCTCTTCTGTGGTGAATATTCTGTCCAAGTCCTCCCCCCATTTTTGGATGGGGTTGTTGTCTTTTTGTTGAGTCTGGCAAGCTCTTTATATATGTTGGTTATTAAACTCTTATCTGATGTATGACATGTAAAAATCTTCTCCCATTCTGTGAGGGGTCTCTTGGTTTGGGTAGTGGTTTCTTTTGCTGTGAAGAAGCTTTTTAATTTGATGTAGTCCCATAGGTTTATACTTGCCTTAGTCTTCCTTGTAATTGGATTCGTTTCACTGAAAATGTCTTTAAAATTTATGCAGAAAAGAGTTCTGCCAATATTTTCCTCTAAGTATTTGATAGTTTGTGGTCTAACATCCAAGTCCTTGATCCACTTGGAATTTACTTTTGTATTTGGTGAAATACAGTGATTCAGTTTCATTCTTCTGCATGTTTCAACCCATTGTTTCCAACACCATTTGTTGAAGAGACTCTGCTTTCCCCATGTAATAGTCTGGGCCCCTTTGTCAAAGATTAGATGTCCATAGGTGTGGGGCCAGGTGTCTATCTTTCTCTCCCTCTCTCTGTCTTCCCCTCCTCTCTCAACTTCTATCCTATCCAACAACAATGACAACAATAACAATAATAAGAACAAGGGCAACAAAATGGGAAAAAAAGGCCTCCAGAAGCAGTGCGGGCAACCAGCTCCAGCCAAAAAAAAAAAAAAAAAAAAGTGAAAAAACATGCTAAACAGCTGTATCTGGATATTGACAGATGGCCCACACTGAAGCCTCAGGCTCAAAGACCATGCAAGGCGACCCAGACCTGCAAAAGCCTATGTCTTATGTCACTGTTGGTGAGAACTGAAATTTTACGATACTTTGTTATATGGCAGTGGGTAACTAATATAATACACAATTGAAAAATACTTTTTTTTTTTTTTTTGCCTCCTGGGTTATCTCTGGGGCTCGGTGCCTGCACTATGAATACACTGCTCCTGGAGGCCACTTTTCCCCCATTTTTGTTGCCCTTGTTGTTGGACAGGACAGAGATAAATCGAGAGAGGAAGAGAAGATAGAGAGGAGAGAAAGCTAGACATCTGCAGATCTGCTTCACTGCTTATGAAGCGATCCCCCTTCAGGTGGGGGAGCCGGGGGCTCGAAGCGGGATCCTTGGGCTGGTCCTTGCGCTTCTCACCATGTGTGTGTAACCCGTTGCGCTACCGCCTGGCCCCTTTGAAAAATACTCTTGAAGTTGGGTGGTGGTGTACCCAGTTGAGCACACACATCACCATGTTCAAGGAGCCGGATTTAAGCCCCTGGGCCCCACCTGCAGGGAAGAAGTTTCATGAGTGGCGAAGCAATATAGCAGGTCGGTCTCTCTCTCTCTCTCTCTCTCTCTCTCTACTTTCCCTATTTCTAGAGCTTGATTTCTTACCCAAATGCAGGCAGTGAGTTCCCAGGCACTAGAAGTCAGACATTCCTTTGCCTATAACATTGTCACCCTCCTGCTATGGTTAAGCCGCAAACATGTTGATCTGTCCAGTGAATCCTTGCCACTGGCTTGACAACATATACAAATCATTTAATGAATTTAGGTAGGAGAATCACAGAAAATAGATCATCCTGGGGCTGGTCTGTGGAATACCTGGTTAAGCGCAGCACATTGTCATGAGGAAGGACCCTGGTTCGAGTCTCCATTCCCACCTCTAGGGGAAGGGAGGAAGGTTCAGGAGTGGTAAAGCAGGTCTGCAGGTGACTGTCTCTCTCCCTATATCCTCTCCCCTCTTAACTTCTCTGTCCTATGATAGAAAAAGGACCAGGGGCTTGAACCCAGGTCCCTGTGCATGGTAATATTCGCAATTAACTAGGTGCACCACCACCTGACCCCCCTCTACACACGTTTAGAAGGAAAACCAGCGTGAACTTTTTTTTTTTCCCTCCAGGGTTATTGCTGGGCTCGGTGCCTGCACCATGAATCCACCGCTCCTGGAGGCCATTTTTCCTCCTTTTTGTTGCCCTAATTGTTGCAGCCTCGTTGCGGTCATTATTGCCATTGTTGATGTTGCTTTGTTGTTGGATAGGACAGAGAGAAATGAAGAGAGGAGGGGAAGACAGAGAGAGAGGGAGAGAAAGACAGACACCTGCAGACCTGCTTCACCGCCCGTGAAGCGACTCCCCTGCAGGTGGGGAGCCGGGGCTCCAACCGGGATCCTTACGCCGGTCCCTGCGCTTTGCGCCACGTGCGCTTAGCCCGCCGCGCCACCGCCCAACTCCCTTCGTGAACTATTTTTAATGCAGGTGTCAAGAACGTTAGTTAGCCAGCTACCCTGAAGAGTCCCAGCACTGTGCCACCGTCTCCATCTCTGAAGCCGTGGACTCGTTACTGTGGTTCCGTGGCTCTCAGTCTGAGGACAGCTGGCCAAGTCTGGGGACACTTCTGATTGTCACGGCTTAGGGCACAGCGGGACCCTGATCAGGGGTGCAGTTGAACATCCGACAGAGCATCTCATAGGGCTGGGGCCTCCACAAGACAGAAACACCCAATGCACACTCTGCTCTCTGGGTTCCCTGTCTGAGTCTCCTTGAGTGTGAAATGTTCACTGTGGCTGCCCCTAGTGGTTACGGCCTTTCTTTCTCCCTTAGGAGCTCAGGTCACAGCAACAGACCAGCCCGACGTCCTCGGCAACCTCCAGTACAATCTTCTGAAGAACACACTACAACGCACAGCTCACCTACCCGACGTGAGGGAGCTGGTGTGGGGCGAGGGCCTGGAGCGGAACTTCCCTAGGTCAGCGTGTTGTTACGATTATGTCCTGGCCTCTGACATCGTTTACCATCACTACTGCCTGGCCTCGCTGCTCAGCACCATGGTGCACCTGTGTCAGCCGGGGACCGTGCTGCTCTGGGCCAACAAGTTCAGATTCAGCACCGATTACGAGTTTTTAGATCAATTCAAGCAGGTTTTTGACACCACGCTCTTGGCGGAGTTCCCGGAGTCGTCGGTCAAACTTTTTAAAGGGACACTAAAGTGCGACTGAATAAAATGCCTGTTCAAGTGGGTCGGGCGGTAGTGCAGCGGGTTAAGCGCAGGTGGCACGAAGCGCAAGGACAGGAGCAAGGATCCCAGTTTGAGCCCCCAGCTCCCCACCTGCAGGGGAGTCGCTTCACGGGAGGTGAAGCAGGTCTGCAGGTGTTTATCTTTCTCTCCCCCCTCTGTCTTCCCCTCCTCTCTCCATTTCTCTCTGTCCTATCCAACAACGATGACATCAATAACAACAATAACTACAACAATAAAACGAGGGCAACAAAAGGGAATACATAAATATATATTTAAAAAAAAAGCCTGTTCAAGACACTGGCATCTCTTGGTCAGCCAGAGATTTGCATGGGCAGTGAGACGCTTAAGAGAATGTTGTGTTTAGACAGCTGATATACCTAGGAGTCACAGGACTTCATGCTATAGCAACGTCCTGAAAACAACCATTTAAGATGATCTGGTTTAACTGACTATCTACAAACACGAAAACAGACTTCTGAATCTCAATGAAAAGCTTTGTAAGATTTATATGCAAACACTAATAAACGAGTGGACTCCCTCTGTGGCTGCTTCTGTGGCTTGTCACATGCTCTTTCGAGACTCGAGCTTATACTGTGACTTGAGTCTATGGATGTGTATTTTACCTTAATAAAGGGAAATGAAACTGAGTGAGAAAAGCTACAGGTGGCAAAACACTGGTTAAAAGGAGTCCAGAAGTGGTGTTGTGTCTGAGGAGTGGAGGTTACTTTGGTAACTTCACTTTTTTAGTGATTTAATAATGACTAACAAGATTCAAAGATAACGGGTACAATTCTGTGCAGTTCCCATGACCAGAGTTCCATATCCCATCTCCTCTATTGGAAACTTCCCTCTTCTTTATCCTTCTGAGAGTATGGACCAAAATTCCCTATGGGGAGCAGAAGGTGGGAGCTCTATAACTTCTGTAACTACTTTTCTGCTGGACATAGGCGTTGGCAGGTGGATCCATACCCCCAGCCTCTCTCTCTCTTTCCCTAGTGGGGTATTAGTCTGGAGAGGTGAGGTTCTGGGACACATTGGTGAAGTTGTCTGCCCAAGTTCATAGTAGCATCTGCAACTTGGTGGCTGGAAGGCGGTAAGATGTAAAGCAGGATAAATCGTTTAATAAACGATTCCCAAAGGCAGGAATAGAGCAGATGAAATTACAGGTCTTGGGTGGGAGGAAGCTAGGAAGCGTATTTTAGGTATGTTCCAAGGGGCCTGCCCATGACTTGAGTAAATTTTTGCCTGAGCCTGATAGCTAACATGCAGGTGGACTAAAAATATTCTCTGGGCTGATGGAGTCAGAGGTGAGAATAGGGCTAGAAAGCTGGATTAGGGCAGAGATTAGCTCCCAAACTTGAAGAAAGTAGAGAAATACCATGAACTGTAAACCCCATCGATGTGACCCAAGGCCGGTAGCTGTTCATATTTAGCACAGGAGCCTGTGTGACCTCTGAGGCCCTGTCAGTCTGAGCTCGCAGGCCATGGTTACAGCTGGGGTCACTCTAGGCTGCTCTCATTTCAGGACCCGTCTTCCTGGAATGGCAGGAAGAGTAGGCTGACCCAGGCTCCCTCTGGAAAGCAGGGCCGTTCCTACCCCTGCTGCTCTAGTGAGGGCAACACATCCCGTCACAGCTGGGGAGTCAGTTGTGTGACCTTGAGGCCTCCTACACTTCTGTTTCCTCAGTGGTCTGACCTTACATTATGGAGGCCCGTGAGCGCCTGTGCAAGCGGCTTGCTCACTGGCGGATTTATAAACCATGATGGCTTAGAAACCATGCAGAGTGGTCCGGGAGGTGGCACAGTGGATAGGGCATCGGACTCTCAAGTGTGAGGTTCCTGAGTTCAGTTCCTGGCAGCACATGTACCAGAGTGATATCTGGTTCCTTCTCTCTCTCCTTCTTTCTTTCTCATTAATAAATAAAATCTTTATTAAAAAAAAAAAAAACCATGCACAGAGGCTTGGACACACAACCTCTTTTATTTATTTTTTCCTCCATAAAAACTGGTGGTATTTATTGGGGGAAAAGAAACTGTTACCCAAGAAACAGTCTGAATAACCAGACAAGACTGCCGGTAGCTCATGTCTACAGCAGTAAATTCTAAGGAACAAGAGCGAAAAACCATTTATAAGCACGTATCTGTAAGTCGAGGATTACAAAGAAGTATCTATTTATCAGGTAGAGACAGAGAAACTGAGAGAGGAACAGGGGAGACGGGGGTGGGGTGGGGTGGGGGGGGCAGAGAGGGAGAGAGGCCTGCAGCACTGCCTCACCCACCACCTGTGAAGCTTTCTTCCTGCAGGCGGGTTCTGGGACTTGAACCTGGGTCCCTGTATGTTATAACGTGTGCTCAACCAGGTGCACCAAGCCTAGGAGAGGATTTTTAGTGTTGTCTGTCTGTGTCTTTTTACCTTAAGGAGAATGAATTAGAGAAACAAGTATAATAGCCAGAAGTCGAAAACCACAATGGAAATGAATAACCTCACATTTTGTTGTCTACGGACTCCGTATATCACTTCTGTTCTAATAGACCTAAACTTTATTTATGAAAAATTAAGACCAACTTTAAGAAGCTTTAATATTTACTTTTATTATTTATATATATATAAAAAAAATCAGGTATCAGAGTGCATACGCTGTACTGTGATCTTGGTTCTTGCAGATTTATTCACGTGTTTACATTATTCCGATTTTCATAAACATCCCATTTGTGTATCTTATTTTTACAACACCTGATCGAGGTCTAGTTGTCACGCACCTTTATTCTCAGCTCACTTTACTGCCTCGCACGCACACCAAGAGGATGCTGGGAATGGCCGGAAGGAAGTCCGAGACATGAAGCTCTGTTGAAGCAGTTATGCTTCAGCAGTTGCCACACATCTGTGTGTGCCTGTTATATATGTATATATATATATATATATATATTTTTTTTTTTTTTTCCCTTAATTGAATGTAAACGTTTGCAAAAACAAAAAAAAAAGTATCTGGAAATGAAATTGTTACTTTTTTATTCCAATAAATAATTGTAGCTACGCTTAAGAGTAGCTTTTTAAGGCCTTCATACAATTGAAAAGAAAATTAAGTTGAGCCTGTTAAAACCCTGTTCATTTACAAAATAAAGTTTGACAGGTTTGCAGTTAAAAGTTACCGTTCTGCAAGTCCCTGGTGCTGGCAGTGGGGACACGGCCCGCAGCCAGCGACGTGAGGTGTTAACACCGTGAGGTCTCGGTTTACATGTATGAAGCCACACGCCAGCGAGTTCTCGGATAGATACACATCATTTTTAATAGTCTGTATTTGATACTGGATGAAAACATGCATTAGACTAAAAAATGCCACAAACTGGTTTTTAGATCCATTCACTATAAAACTTCCTTTCTTTTTAGATGTCAGGCCTTGGTTCCCAGTTTAGAACACACAATAATCAGGAGGGTACATGATGGGGAGCCAGTTTTCAGTGAATGACGCACAGTGGGTCCATCCAAGTAGCTTCATCAGCTGAAACGAAACACAGCGAGCGACCTGGCATTAAAGCACACGTTTCCCAGCCCAACACTAAGTGAGCCCTGCAGTGAAAGTCTAATGGAGAGCAGCAGCGTGCAGACCTGTCTTTCCTCCAGCTCACACGCACTCACTCACCTGCCAACCCTCCCTCCTTCCTACTTCGCAGGCTCCCCCACCAGCAGCCACCCGTCTCCCTCCCTCCCACTAGTCTGTCTGTCTTCCCTTCTTCCTTCCAGATTCCTTTCACTTGTTTGTATTATTCATTTTCTCCAGAGTGTCACCTGTCAGTTTCAGGCATCAGGAAAACTGTCGTACACAAACTGACTTCTCACTGCCATGAAACCTGTGTTCTATTTCACAAAGCCAACTAGTCAGTGAGCAAACCAGTGGAAAGACGAATGCATCCTAGGTACAGACTAAGGTAAAACACAGCCTAAGATGGAAGGGGTCTCTGGAGAGCAGACACTAAGGAGGAAGCCTCAAGGCCGCTGTGGACATCTGGGGAAGAGCGTTCCTGCAGCTGGAATAGCTGGGTGGTCCAGAGGGAAAGGGTGGGGGCATAATGACAGAGCCCAGGGCCCAGGGAGGGGTGTGGGCTCCGTCTACATCCTCTGGTGGAGCACCAGGAGTCTCCCTGGCTGCAGCAGGGGAGCCAAGGGGTGGGGAGACTGAGCTACGAAACTTCCTGGCTGGGAACGCCTGGGGCTCACAGTCGGCAGGCCACAGGACGAGAATCACACCGCCTGCTTCCAGGAAGCTCTCTAGTCATCTAGTCAAAAGATCTGGAGGAACTGAAACTAAAATGCTTACAAACTGGACTGATGAAGAGACCCAGAAAAGGCCTCAAAGTAGCTTTACTACACTTTCACCCTGTCAACAATTTCCTCAGGACCGACCAGCTAGCTTTCCTTCCTAAGAATCCCATAAACATGGACCCCAAACTTCCACACATCCACTAGGCTTCAGCCAACTATGCTCGGGGAAGAGGAGGCCAGCGTCATTCCTGCTGACCTCAGTATTTATACTTGCCAGTCAATCTGAGCTCACACTTTCTCTGTCTCCTTCACAAAGGAAAACTCTTGTTTTTTTTTTTTTTTTAACCAGAGCACACTGTTCAGCTCTGGCTTATGGTGGTGCGGGGGACTGAACCTGGGACTTTGGGGCCTCAGGCATGAGAGTCTGTTTGTATAACCATTATGCTATATACCCTCCATCCCAGCTTTTTTTTTTTTTCTTCTTCTAGATTTTTATTTATTAATGGAGAGATAGGAGAAGGGGAGAGAGAACCAAAGTATTACTCTGGAACATGCAAAGCTGGGGATGAAACTTGGGAGGACCTTGTGTCTGAGAGTCTGGCCGTTGATCACTGTGCTACTATCTCCCAGACCTTCTCTTCTGTCTTCTAGCTAAGCTAAGTTCACTACACATTCTGCCTATGTTGAAAAAAAAAACTTGAGGTGAGGGCTGGGGAGACAGCATCAGGTTGTGCAAAAGATGTGCAAGCCTGAAGTTCTGGCCTCTCTTTCTCTGGATGCCTTTCTCATTAAAAGATCATCAAAATGTGTTCTGTATTTGAGCTAAAATCCTGGTTTTCTGAAAGAAAAAAAAAAAAGCAAAAGTTGTAAAACTCAAAATACACTGGCTGGCTGTTTGCTGGGCCCTTAGTTTATAGCTCGTATCATGTTAGCAGGATGATAGCCAGTCACGGGAAAGCTGAGCCCAGACACGACTTCACGATCGCCGCAAGGTGCTCGGTGTCTTGTCGGCGGGAGTATCAGTGGGAGCATCGGTGGGAGTCTCACTTACCTGAATACAGTTTTTCCAGTTTTCTTTTGTTGGCTTTTCCTCCACAAGCTTAGTTGCAAATTTAAGGCCTCTCCCATACATTTTATTCACTAATGCATGCTTGTATGCAAATGTCAAAACCTAAAATTTCAAACATACAGCTTTTAGAATGATGTCAGATCAAATAAACCAGAAAAACCTTTCACAGGGACACTGACATTTTGGAGAGTTGAGTGCTCCCTAGAACAGATCATCTCGGGGAAGAAATGTCATGACAAAATCATTAGCAATTAGTGGTTTTCTACACCAAAGGGCTTTCCATGTAAAGGTAAGCAGAGCTAAGGTGAAGAGGACTACAATAACAGACGCCAGGGGGCCAGGTGGTGGTGTACCTGGTTAAGTGCATATATTACAGTGCACGAGGACCCAGGTTCAAGCCCCTGGTGCCCACCTGCAGGGGGAAAGCTTCATGAGTGAAGCAGGTCTGCAGCTATCTCTCTATCTCCCCCTCCCCTCTCAATTTCTCTGTCTCTATCCAATAACATATAAACAAATTTTTTTTAAAAAGGTGTCAAAGAGAGTCGGGCGGTAGCGCAGCGGGTTAAGCGCAGTTGGTGCAAGGCGCGAGGACCGGCATAAGGATCCTGGTTCGAGGCCCCGGCTCCCCACCTACAGGGGAGCTGCTTCACAAGCGGTGAAGCAGGTCTGCAGGTAACTGTCTTTCTCTCCTCCTCTCTGTCTTCCCTTCCTCTCTCCATTTCTCTCTGTCCTATCCAACTACAAGGACATCAATAACAACAATAACTACAACAATAAAACAAGGGCAACAAAAGGGAAAATAAGTATTAAATTTTTTTTTTTAAAAGTCATGTTATAAAAAAAGGTGTCAAACTAAGCAATCACTACAAGTTATTAAAATTGCAAGAGAATGAATGTTAAAAAAATAAAGGGTGGTGGGGGAGAAATGCAACTTCTGGTATTTTTAGTTTCAGCTTTAAACCTTCCTAGTTTAGCCAACGACCATCAGGCACCTTCTCAGACTGTTTTGGAAACTAAACAGCCAATTGGCAGACAGATAAAATGTAAGATGGTTTTCTGTTCCTGGAGGCTTCCCCCCCCCCTTTTGTTGCCCTTGTTTATCATTATTATTGTTTTATTATTGTTGTCACTGATGTCGTCCTTGTTGGATAGGACAGAGAGAAATGGAGAGAGGAGGGGAAGACAGAAGGGGAGAGAAAAATAGACACCTGCAGACCTGCTTCACCGCCTGTGAAGCGACTCCCCTGCAGGTGGGGAGCCAGGGGCTCGAACCAGGATCTTTGCTCGGGTCCTTGTGCTTCGCACCACATGCGCTTAACCCGCTGAACTACCGCCCAAGCTCCCATCTTTCGTTTTTTAACAAGAGGTCAAAGGAGGTCTTGTTACACAGACTGTCATCCACAGAGCCACCCTAAGCAGGGCAGCCTCAGCCTTACATCCCCCACCCCCTCCCTTCCCCTCTGCCCAATCAAATCAGGCCAAGCAAGGAGACGTGAGGGCGAATCCCAGAGGCCGCTAGCTTACCTTACTGTCAAAGAGGTCAGTCCACTTCGTGGTCTCCCAGAAGGTCTCTGCCAGCGAATCCAGGGTACTCTCACTCTCCTCCTCTCTGCCTTCTGCATCGCAGGACACGGCCCCATCCTGTTCTGGGGCGTGAAGGAGGTGGTCGGCTAGGGCACAGCCTTTCCTGCACAGGGCGTCTACCAGGGTGGACTTCTGCTTGTCCATGTCACTGCACGTCAAGCCAGAAACAGTTCCCAAGTCAGTAGCAGCTCTCTAAACAGACAGCCTGATCTGAAATGGCACGCGCGCGTTCTTTTGCTTAAGACTCAGAGTGCAGAGATAAAGTATATGCCTGGCAGACCGTGTGTGCTGCGTGCCTGGGAAAATGGCTCATTCTTAAAGAGACATCAACCAAGCATCTGCGTCACACACAGCTGGGTGAGCTGTGCTTGGTTGAGACACAGTGTCGGAAGTAACAAGAGTGGAATGACAGCTGATTCTAAATCGTGTAGGCTAGAACATTCTCAGAGTGGGATGCTGTCCTTTAAGTGTCTAGGTTTCTTCTAAATATCCAGTGCTGCGTACGTGTCCGTGTGTGTATATGTACAGACACACAAGTTCTTCCAGTCATGAGCTTTGCTGTGCAGTAACTTTCCTGAGCAAACAAGCCTGCTGCTTATTCTGAATATGCAACTCCCGAGCGCTGTAACATGCTAATCCCTTTATAGTCAAAACAATTCTGATGTAAGGTATCACTGGGCTGCCTCACTGTGCAGAGGCGGCGGCTGAAGGGACAGAGCAAGCCATCCGTCCTGGTCCTGGTGGCAGGGAGTGGGGAGTGCAGGAGTCTAAGCTTTGCGGCCTGGCTTCTGAAACTGTGTTTTTATCACTGTATAAACTGTCCTGCTCTGGGCAGGGATCTTTTTTTTTTTTTTTTTTTTTTTCCCCCAACTGTCTCAAGGGGTTGGGACAACACCTGGCAAAGAAACCGCACTCAATACCTTACTAAGTGACCTCTGACAAGCAGCTACACTCCAGGGGTAACCAGAGATTCCAGAATGCTTGTTCATCTGGGCATCTGTCCAACTCATGCAGGTAAGTAAGTGAAGACAAGAAGGATTAGAACTGTGGAGAGAAAAGCCAGGGCGGGGCGCGCGCGCGCGCGCACACACACACACACACACACACACACACACACACACACACACACACACACAGCCTAGTGCCCGTGGTCAGAGCGATTCCACAGAAGATGGAAATAGATGGTCGTCTCCTTTGTGACTCTGTGGTCAGAACTGAAGGCACCATGTTGAGTGAGACAGGCCAGAAAGAGAAGGGCCAACACCAGAGTGACTGCACTCCTCGGTGGAACTGAAGAATAAAGGTCAGTAAAGGAGGACCTACAAGGGAAACTGGGACTGGGTGTGGCGTATTGCACCAGAGCAAAGGACTCTGGGGAAGGAGGGGGAGGGACAGGATGTGCCTTTGTGCCAAAGACTCTACTGTAAAACAATCACCCCCTCAACCCCCCTCCCAAAAAAAGTGGTTCTGATTGGCCGAGAGCAAAACGGGCAGCCTATGAACTTAGCTGGGATGATTAAAGTCAACAGGGGTTAATTAGCAAAGGGGATGAACAAAGCAAAAAGAAACTCAAAACAACCCAACAACTTTTCCAATGACTAGAGAGGGGATCTGGAATATTCCTTCTTACTGCCCTTTAATTCAGACCTGACCTTCTCCAATTAAACCTTATTAATCCACAAAGCTTTCCGGGCGTTGGTTCTCCTCCCTACTGAGCTCCTAGGGATTGAACACAATCATTCTGTCTCTTAACCACACAGCTCTCTGCAGAGTCGAAGGCCTTGCTCGTTTTCTGCTACCTCAGTGAAGCTTTGTACAAAGCGACTCTGTCCAGTGGCTCTTTGGATCCCATCTGTCAGCTCAAGGAGGTGACAGGTGCCTTTCAGGAAGCAACTCGAGTCCTATTATCTGAAGGGCCCAAGTAAGAGAACTGTAGTTTAAATTTTACTCAAATGGTCTTAAGTTCACCAATCAAAAGTATCACCTTTTAAAAAATCACAAGATGGTGACCAGTTTTTGACACAGGTGATTGAAGGGATGGCCATTTTCACAGAAACAAGAAAACAATCCTTCTGTCTGCTGCTACCTGTCCCGAGAGCAGACCTAGGAGGGGAGCCTGCACAACAGAGCAGCTCACGGAGAACAGGGCCTCTGCTCAGTGCAGCCCAGCTGGGCCCATTTCAGTCTGGCCTGGAGAAAACAGCTTCGTTTCAAGGCTACACAAAATGACCCAGTGTTGCTCAAGACTTAAAACTAGCTTCATTTTAAGGAACATTATATATGTATATATCTTTCTAGTTTGCTCCCCCTATACCCAAAAGTCTCTGTAACGTGACCTTAAAGCCAGAATCTGAGTCTAATTTTGCTGTGAGATCCCCTGAAGGCTGTGTGTGAGATAAGACAGTGTTGGGGGGGGGGGGAGGGGACGGGACGACAGACACGGGGACACACAGAAACTGGTAAGACTGAAGACCTGCTGATCTTAAGGTTCCTTCAGGAAGAGTGACATTCAGAAACGATTTGTCACGACATCAGGACGGACAAATGGATCTTAATGTCCACTGAGAGTTCAGAACGCCTCATGTGTGCTGTCCTACAGACACTGGGCTTTGATGAGATCACTGTTTCCATGAACTCAGCACCAGCAGCTGCTGAGAGGGCGCAGAGGGGACACAAGAGCCTCTGTGGCCCCTACGTTTGATGGGGTCAGAGTCCTCCTGTAACAAGGTGAACACTGACTAAGTGCCCGGCGCAGTGTGGACAGGCCTGCAGAGGCTATAGGCTGAGCAGAAGCCTGGGCTGCCTGGAGGGGCTCTCTGGAGGGCAATGATGGTGGGAACGAGGGCCAAAAGAACTCAGTTCATTTTCGATTAAGAACTAGCTTAGAATTTAACCTTATAGTGCACCGTGCATCTGTCTTCTCTGTTTGGCCAGGTCATTAAACTCTCTCTGCGGCTGAACCATTTGATCACAGCTACTCAAATCTGACTACCACAGGAGCCACGGGCAAGGAAGGCGGGAGGAGGAGGGACAGGGAGAGGGAAGAAAGAGAGAAAGAGAGAGGGAACGTCTTTTGTTTGTTTTTAAACTTTAACCTTAAAAATCTTAAAGGCCTGAAGAAAGCTGAGTCTTCTACCTAAGAAGGGACGGACGTGTCAGAATATTGTTAATCTCCATTATAACAAATATTAGAAAAGAATATTCTCAGGAATGTTAATCCCTACATTAAAGACAAAGAAACCAAAACCAAAACCAAAAAACACCCTAAGAAATGAGATGCAAGAAAGAGTATTTACTGGCTAGGTACTTTTTTATCGTGGCGGCATCGGGCCTGGGGTCAGTCTTCATGGCTATAAAGACCGCGAGGGCCGTCTGGTCTATGTGAGAAATCACAGCGTTGGCAGCGTCGACGATTTCATTCAGCCTTTTCATTCGTTCCTGGGGGAGAAGAGGGCGAAGTGAGTGGGCACACCAGTGAGGGAGCACACAGCAGCACTGTGTCCTGGGTCCCGGCCACCAGAGGCGCAGGGTCAGCGGGAGGACCGTGCTGTCGGCGGCCAGCCCAGGAGCCACTCTGCTCTCTCCTGACCTGAGCCTCTCTGCCTGCCAGCTGACACCCTGCTTACCATCCCCACAGTGGGGCGCACTGGCGACACACAAAGAAAAAGCACTGGGGTGGGGGTGGGGCTGAGTACAGGTCCCGGAACAGGATGGCAGAGGACCTAGTGGGGGCTGTATTGCTATGTGGAAAACTGAGAAATGTTATGCATGTACAGACTATTATATTGATTGTCAAATGTAAAACATTCATCCCCTAATAAAGGAAAAAATAAATTTAAAAAAAAGGAAGAAAGAAAAAGAAAAAGAAAGATGCAAAGTCCAAGCAGTAAAACAGAAAGCGCTGGCTGGTGAGACAGTCTTCCATGAAGGCGAGAGTGAACAAGACTAGCATATGGAACCCAACTGTGACTGCTGTGGTGTTTTCTGGGGTTTGCTCAGGTCTCAGAGGTCCCCCTTTCAGTACCTTCCTGCTCACTCTCAGCCCTCAGTGGTTTTTTAACTGACAGTAACCAGCAACTTGCTTACTGACACGGCTGCCCAGGAGAGCTGGGACAATGGGCAGTTAAGTGAGTTCTCTGGCTGAAGGGGCTTAGATTTGCGACAGACCAGGACCACTGCCTTTGGCTTCTTGTCTGCTACTCACACTGACTGGACAAGTCAAACTCACAATGCTGGCCAGGTCCTGGCATTGGCTTAATAAAAACAGCTTCACAGAACACCAGCTGTGAGGGAAGAACAGAACACAAAACTCTGGCGTGCACCTTCATCCAAAATACAAGCCTCGTCTATCTACCAGTTGCAGGCAAAGGAAGATGCTCATATGAAAAATAAACGCCCAACCTTCTCAGCGTCCAGCTGATGGAGTCGTGCCACGTACAGAGGAAGGTAGTTAGGATACGTTTCTTTCAGCTCATTGTAAATGTCACTAGAATCCAGCCTATGCACACAAGACAGACAGAAATAACCATTATTTCATTCCTACTGAAAGCAATCTTTCCTATTTTTTAAAAAATTTATTCCCTTTTGTTGCCCTTGTTGTTTATTGTTGGTAGTTGTTATTGATGTTGTCGTTGTTGGATAGGACAGAGAGAAATGGAGAGAGGAGGGGAAGACAGAGGGGGGAGAGAAAGACAGACACCTGCAGACCTGCTTCACCGCCTGTGAAGCGACTCCCCTGCAGGTGGGGAGCTGGGACTTGAACCGGGATCCTTACGCCGGTCCTTGCTCTTTGTGCCACATGCGCTTAACCCACCGCGCTACCGCCTGACTCCCAGTCTTTCCTATTTTTAATGCTGTTCAGCTGTTCCACTCAATGATATAAGGCATCCATCTGAAACATAAGCACAATCGCTACCAAACTTATCACTGCTGGAATTTGTATACATATGCTTAACCTAGAAAACAAGCAAAGAATAAAACCATCTCAATTTCAAGCTAAGAATCCCACAGTCTTGAATGAAGAGATATTCCCAGGTTCCAGACGGGACAGTGGAAATGGAGACAGAGGTCTTCCTCGCTTGTCCTCAGCTGCCCCCAGAACTCATCCCCTGAGACGGGCAGGGGCGACGGGTCTCCGTGTGGTAGACTTTTCACTGGAACACGTAGCTGGGGGGGTGGGGGGGGGGTGAGGGCCGCAGTGGTCTGGGCTCAAATTCCACAGGTTGTCTGTTCTTGCAGAGGTTTGGAAAATACTTCTGAATCAACGTTCCTCCCTTAGCTACACCCCCTTTGGGTCATTTCCATAGGGTTTCTGAAGTGGTTATTTTAAAAAAGAATTGCTAGTTTTACTTTTTCTTTCATCACAGGAATCTACTCCCCAGAGGGGAAAGCTTTCTGGGGAGGGGGCTCACGGGGCTCATCATGTCACAAGGCAATCTCTGCAGCTTTTGAAGGACTTTCCATGGTCTTTTCATCTGTTTATAACTTCTTGCTGTCAGCTAGAGACTGCCCAGGGGTGTCTGTCTGCGGGTGGAGAGTGGGAAGGCAGGTCTGAACAGGGACTGATTTGAACTGGTTCAGTCCCTGAGGGTCACACTCATGACAGATGGCTGTTTTTTGTAGGTTCTAATGACTGTGAGGATGGACCCACGGCAAACTAGTCTGGACACACACCAAAACTCAGCAGCAAAACACTGTGTAACACAAGCAGAAGCAGCAATCCAGTTAAAAGATTCAGAATAAACTTATTATGATGATGATGATTATTTTACCAGAGCACTGGTCAGCTCTGGTTTATGGTGGCATGGGGGATTGAACCTGTGACTTCGGAGCCTCAGGCAGGAGACACTTTTTGCATAACCATTATGCATCACAGAGAAAAGGCATACACATGTCAGATAACACAGATAACCCGCAGGGCCACACCCTATTAAACGACTATTAAATGACAAGGGAAGTGATCAGAAACAATTAGTAGACTGGGAAAAGGGGCCACGTCACCCCTACTGCATGTACAAATGCAGAGAAAGAGCAATTATAACCTTTGGAGCGTGGGCAAGAAGTGCTTAAAAAATTGTTTCCCTTTTACTTAACAAGACAGAGAGAAATTGAGATGAAGGGGAGGGGTTTGCCACCTGCAGGTGGGGACTGAATGGTCTGAATGTGTGTCCTTGCGCATGGGGACGGGCATGTGAACTCAAATCAGGTACAACACTGCCTGATCCCGGGCAAAAAGCGACTTTACTTTTTATCTTTCAATAAATCAAGTAAGTAATTCAAAAAAAAAAAAAAAATCACAAAAAGTTACTGTAAAAATGAATTACAAAGAAGTTCAAAATTGCTGATAATCCTATCTGTTGCAATTGGAGAGACAGAACTAAAGTGATGATTAAAGTCCGTTAAAAAACTTACTTTGGGGAGTTGGCTGGTAGCGTAAGGGTTATGTGCAGGTGGCGCAAAGCACAAGGACCGGCCTCAGGATTCCGTTAGAGGCCCCGGCTCCCCACCTGCAGGGGAGTCGCTTCACAGGCGGTGAAGCAGATCTGCAGGTGTCTGTCTTTCTTTCTCTCCCCGTCTTCCCCTCCTCTCTCCATTTCTCTATCCTATCCAACAACAATGACATCAGTAACAACAACAATAATAACTACAATAAAACAAGGGAACAACAAAAGGGAATAAATAAATATAAAGAAAAGGAAAAAAACAACTTACTTTGTCATCCACTGAATTTTCAGGTCTCGTAACGCTTCAGTGAACTCTTCTTTTAAATCTTTCTCTTTTTCTGCATCTTTTTCTTTATCTTTGCTGCCATTCTTAGTCTTTGTAGGTGCAGGTATCAGGTAGTAGTGGACAGGGATCACATCCTAGGGACGAGGGGAGTTCTTCTCAGGTTACTATGCCTAATGTCACTCAGGTAAAAATCACCTTTAATGGCCGATTATCACACGATATGGCCTGCACTGTCCGCCAGGCTCACAGGCCACAGTACAGTACGGCACAAATTCCAATCTGCCATCAAAGCAATTTCCTCCCACAGTCAATCCCCAAACCTGGAAGTACAGAGGCGTCTATTATCCTTTTTAAAATAAAGAGCAGGTTTCTCTCCATAGAGCATTTGGTATTAGTTTCGCTTGACAGGCTAATGACAGAAGTATGTGAGGCTCTCACATTCTGTTCCTGAGGAGAGCAAGGATTAAGCTCCTTAACTGGACTGCTGTAAGACCTGGAGGACAAAGTCACTCTTGCCCTCAGGGGATCTGTAATCTAGCTGGGGAAGAGAGACAAGAAACATGTAAGTGCAGATACGGACAGCTGAAGTGAATGAAGTCTAGCCAAGGGCAAGGACGGGGAGAGTGAGTATTGTAATAGTTGAGGGGAGTGCCCTAATGCACACGGAGCTTCGAGGAAGGCCGACAGAGATACTATGCTGCTCTGTTCAAATGAACCCAGAGGCTCTGTGTGCACTAACTTGCGTGAAGCAGAGGAGGGAGAAGGCGGATGAGCTTGCAATACAAGCACAGATGTCACCAGCTGAGCAGACGGGCTGTGGCCACAGTGAGTCGGGATACGGACTGGAACCCAGTCCGACAACCTGGAGTTTCCCGGAAGCTGGTGATATGGATAAAGAGGTTTGCTTTTTTTTTTTTTGGCTTACTGACTCTGGGCCTTGCACAGATTAAAAATGCCGGTTTGATTTTAACTTCTAACCGTGGGTGTTATCTGGAGGAAGGTTGAGAGGGAAAGGGGAGGAAAACAAGTTGGGAGCAAATCTAGGATCCAGGTGCTGCAAGTCCGCTTCAGAAGAGGACGAAAGTGAATGGATGTGAGGTGGTCTGTGAGGTGGTCTGTGAGGGCGGAATCAACAGAGCTTGTGGCAGGGCAGGAGCGGGAGTAGCATCCCCAGATGTGGCTGGAGTGTGCCCTGCTATGCAGATGTGCTGGTGCGTGACAAGTCAGAGTGGGGCTGGGGTCGGCAGACCAACGACTATGGCTGCAAAGTGAGCCAGGTGGGAAGGGGTGAGGCAGGGGCCAGGCACTCGCCAGCGCAAGCAGCCTAGAGGCACCAGCAGCTTCAGAGAGTGGGAGGCGAGGAGCTAAGAAAGAGATGATGGGAAAACAGGGACAAGATAAGCCGAGGGTCTTCTGGAAAGTCTAGCTTGGCAGAGAGAAGAGAATTATGTAGTTGCGTTTATTCCCATCTCTTTTATCAGCACACAAAGTCTCTCCTTATGAAAACGAGTGGGGTGAAGGACAAGCTGGAAATGAAATCACATTCCACTCACTGGATCCATTTTTGGTAGGACAAGGTGTCCTCAACCTTTATTAGCTCAACGTCTCCAATTCTATCTGCTGGTTTACAGCACAAATACCACTAAAAGAAGATCTTACATTTGCTTTAACAAAGTTTCTAAAACAGAGACAAATTAAGATACCTAACACCTACTGACTGGCCTTTTCTTGGGGGGGGGGGGAAGTACAGAAATTGACTTAAAAAAAAAAAATGATTGAAGAGCCAGGGTGGAGATTCAGAAGTACAGCACATGTCTGTGAGGCTCTGAGCCGACCCCGGGCACATTAAAGAAGAGAGAAAATACAGAGACTATCCTAAATTGCAGGGAGTTGCTCACCCTCTTACACAATAGTGCTGTAGGCTCACACCCTCCCCCAAGTATTTTGTCAGTGTAGTTACTACACAAGCATGCCTGCAGTAAGGTCTGATGAGCTTTGGGGTATGGCTGTTACAGTAGTTCTAAGAGTATATAAAATAAAATAACAACCATAACTTCAACGACTTGTTGAGAGTAGAGAAAACCCGTCCTGCACGAGAACTGCAGATTCAAGTCTAGGGCCGTGGGTGCCACCCTCTCTCTTGAGGCCAGGAAGCCTGGGAAAAAGTCAGGGGTGCTATGCTTGGGTGAGATTCTCCAGAACCTACCCTGCTCCTCTCTTCCCAAGAGCCACCCTCCCAGGTGGGCACCTCCTGGTGTAAAGTCAAGTCACAGCGTCCACAGAATCTGAGCTGTTGACTCATGGCTAAGTCAACTCCTGGGACGGGGGCTGCTTCAGCGCCATCTGGAGAGCACAGATGACAGACCTGGACGGACATGTAGCTGTCAACAGGATCCTGGCTCTTTTTCCTTGTCCAACAAGTGAAAATGTGAATGACAGGGCCGGTGAAGGGCACTGGCAGCCACATCCACTCTGGGCTGGTGTGTGTCTCCCTTGCCTCCCCTCCTCACCCACCACCAGGACCGAATGCACTGTGTGATCAGAGCAAGACATTCACTGTTATTCTTCCATAGAGAAGAGAGAAAACAGTTCAACTTAAAATCTATATAGCATGGGAGCTGGGGAAGGAAAAAGACCAGTCGAGCACACACAGATGGCGTGCTTTTTAGAGTCACTATTCTCACCGTTCACAAAGAACCTGCAAGTACCTGGCTCGAGTGACACTATTCGAAACATGAGAATATACCAAAGCAACCACTATGTCATCAGGCAGGACAACACGCCAATTAAGCCACCGCTTAACAAGCACGACTCGAGCAGTTCTTAAATGATTCAGTTACACAAATGCAACATCTCTGTACTTTCCTGCAAACCAAAATATGGATCTTCAACTTCAATCTACTTGAGTGCTGTTTCTGATTCTGAAAGATAAGCTACACGCCATCATATTATAACGAGGCTAACTAAGAAAGGGTGACATATACATTTTCAGATCGAGTCACTCGAACCTCCAGAGCAAAGCCACTGAGGACTGTGCACACAGTGTCAGGTGGCCTTTTGTTCAGGTAAATAGCTGCAAGTTAAAAACAAGAACGAGGGTGGGTAACATCAGAACCTCACCTGCACCTGCACCGAAGCCAGAAGGGGTGGGGAGAGAGAACTGCAGCAGCTGAGTTCTGCAGACACAACTTTACTGACCACCAAGCAGCAGTGAGCTTCCTGTCCACCGGAGTCTCGTCTCTCACAACCCTCGGGCAGTAACCCACCTAACCCCAAGATAAGCCACAGGAGGGAAAGTATCAGCTGACTGTGGGACATGTAGCTGCTGCTGCTGCTGCTTTTTTTTAACTGCCATCATTATTGCTGGGGCTTGGTACCTGCACAATGAATGATTCACTCCTGGCAGCCATTTTCTCTATTTTGTTTGATTGGACAGAGAGAAACTGAGAGGGGAGGAGGAGATAAGAGAGAGGGAGAGAGAGACACTTGTAGACCCCTTTCACTCCTCCTGAAGCATCACCCTGCAGGTGGGGAGCAGAGGCTCAAACTCAGGTCCTTGTGCATGGCAACGTTCAACCAGGTACGCCACTGCCTGGCTCTAGCTTCTTGTTTAAACAGGTTTCCATGATACTGTTTCCACTTTCTGTAAAGCAGTGCCTCTCAAGCTATTTCCATGAGCTCACAAAGACCGTCGAGTCATAAAGCGAAACTGCAGCTTCGTGAGTTTTGACGTTCTGAGACTTCCTGTTCTGTTCTCTTTTAAAGACTGTACTTAAATGAGTGATTTTACAGGCTCTCTACATGGGTCAAGGTGCCTGAGTGAGGGGCACTCTGTGCTCTGCAGAGGCCGGGCCCTCTCCAGGAAGATGGCTCCAGTGGTGCACGCCGTTCAAACACAAGTCTGACGCTTTCATGTCATAGAGACATTTCATGTCATTTTAATTTTTCGAAAAATTTGTTATTGGAGAGAGACACAGAGAGAAACTGAGAGGGGGAGGAGGAGACAGAGAGGGAGAGAGACAGAGACACCTGCAGCCCTGCTTCACCACTTGCGAAGCTTTCCCTCTGCAGGTGGGGGCCAGGGGCTTGAACTCGGGTTCCTGTGCACTGCAATGTGTGTGCTTAACCAGGTGTGCCACCGCCTGGTCCCTTACGTTGTTTTAATGAAGTTTTATCTGTTGTAACGTGGAGACTTTATAGCTTACCGCCACTGGGCATTAAAAGTGACCTTGCTGAGGGGTCCACCTGAGCGCACATGTCACCATGCGCATGGCCCTGCAGGGGGAAAGCTTCACAAGTGTTTCAACAGTGCTAAGGGCGCGTCTCTCTTTTTCTTGATCCATTTGCCCCATCCCTCTTGATTTCTGTCTCTGTTCAATAAAACACCAACATTTTAAAGGAGGAAGAAAATAGTCTGTGTTCTCTACATATTAATTCCGCTACTGCAAGGTTCCCTGCTTGCTCTTGAGAAGTCACTAAAATGCTGTGCACAGGTGAGCTCACAAAAATAGGTATTCTTTGCCTAAAGCTTACTTGGGATTGGATTTTTTTTTTTTCCTTTCAGTAAAACTTAGCTCCAGTAGTCTATTATTCAATAGTAATAGTAATATCTACTATTAGATATTGTCTAATAATTTGCAGGGACATTGACTAATCAGTCACAGGTAATAAGTCTCAAAATCTGTTCTTGGTATAGAGGCCTTTTGGTTTAAGTTTTAGTTGGGAGTCATGAGTTCTTAATTCTGTTCCACGGACTTTTTTCTTTTTCTTTCCTTTGCCCTTGACCATCCAGAACACAGTAGAAGAGCAGGGTATAAACTTTATATTTTAAGCTTATATAGAGTTACCCAATGTAAAATCTTGCCTAGAGCTTAAACCTAATTGTTCTTGACATACGTACTAGCAAAGCAAATCCACCTTTCTGTAGGGTTCTAGATATGCAATGCTTAGCCTCCTGGCAGTAAGACATGAAGAGCGCCGGCATTCTCTCCCTTGTTTAAACACAAAACCCAGGGGCCTTCCTGAAGTTTGTGGAAAGGAAAAAAAAAAAAAGCTTGAGGAAAGTAGTATGCCAACACCGATAAACTGAAAGCACTATACTGCAGAACTGAAAGGAAAGCAACCGAGAGGTCTTAAAAAAATATTTATAATCGTGACAGAAAAAAAAAAAAAAGGTGAGCTAAGAGGCAAATAAGGCTTTATGACATCTTTTTTTAAGAACTAACAGTCAGTACCTTTTTAAATTTTCCTTGTCGTTTGGCTGCAGACTGCCCCTGGGAGTTAGAAGGACATTCTGTAAGAAAACACGTGTGATCTAGACAGGATGGAGACAACCCCCACCTGGCCTGCTCTCCCAGTGTCCCTTCCACCTGTGAGCACCACGGCGCTCAAAAGGGTAGGGCCTGCGGCCACAACAGCATATGCGTTTAAGAGAGTAACATTGCCAGTTCATTTTTCTGAATGAAATTGCACTCAAGACATTATTGCTACAGGGCAAATGTTTTTCAACTTTTGATTAAAACAAATAAACAAAACAGACAAACAAACAAACAAATAACGCAGTGGAGCCAATCTGTTAACCATGAAGAAAGTCTTGACAACACGAGCAATTAAAAATTCAAAGTCTGATTTTTTCATGGACGTCACAAGCGTCAAAAACAAGCATCCTTTCAAGGTGACTGTGAAAGTCAGAGATGTGAAACCAAGAGTTCGCTCTCAACTAGCTAAACCAGGAGAAATGCAAAACTACTGAGGTGTACTGGGGGTTATAATTAACTTGGCCAGTGGGGGGGGGGGTTTGCTTGCTTTTAAGAAAACGTACCTTGATGATAATAACTTTAGTTCACTGCACACACTTACAGTTTAAAACTTCACAATTACCTCCGAAAGAATGCAGCCGGGAAGAAGTAACAAGCTCTAGATTGCTAGAGAGCATCCCTGAAAAAATGATGCTTGCCTGTCACTTGTATGACAAGGAAGCAAACACTTGGAGGAGCTCTTTGGGCTGGAAGCTCACGGTTGACACCCCTAGTGGAAGCAGCCACGCTGTCAGGGTAAAACAAGCTACTGACAAGATCACCGAGGGTTCTTAAAAACCCGTCCACCGCTGAATCCAAATATATTAACCACTGACCTACTTCAAATTCTCTCAAGTACATCTGGGATTTGCATTGATGCACTTATTTACATACAGTTTAAGCATATCTGATGTATTCTTTTTCTTTTACCTAGCCTGTTAATAAAATATACTAACTGAAAAGAGAGGCAAGCAATTCCAGGACAAACAATGTTTCCTAAACACAAAAGTTCCAAGTTATGTGCTGGTGAGAAAGAATAAACAAACTTTGGTCAGTACCCCCCCCCCCCCCCAAGAGGTCTCCTTGCTAATAGGTATGGGATCTACACACTTTGCTAAGGGCACCAGCACTCCCTGGAGGTGGCAGCAGACCTGCTTAAGCTGGAAAAATACGAATGCTCACAAGAAAAGCGACAACCGCCAGTAACAACTTTGACTGGCAGTGAATTTATGTGTCAAAAAAAAAAAATAACAAAACCTGATCTTATATAGACTATTCTCATAAAAACAGATGCAAAAGCAGTCACTTAGTAAAAGCCTAGCATTTGTCTCTAACATGTAATAACCATAAACAAGGTTTTAACAAAATGCTTAAGTTTTGAAACTGCAGAACAGGCAATGCCAGAAGAAATACTACAAAATCATGTAAATAATTACTCAAAACTCCAAAGAGGAAAGTCTATGTAAGTCTGAAAACCATCATTCACTAGCTGTGACTGATTCCTTTCTTTGAAGCCAAGTAGATCGGATTTATTTCTATGCCCACATTACGTTGGTTGAAATGCTCAAATGCTGTAATTTTAAACACTCCCTTCACCCCTAGCCAGGTATGATTTGGTCTGAAAGTTTCCCAGGAAGGTCAAGGAGACCAGCCAAATGAGTTGACAGGCTCGTCACCCCACTACACAGGCTTGGGAAAAAGAATGTTAAATATATGTTAAATTATGAAAAAAATAAAATAAAATAGTAGTTACTAGTAAGTAGTTACTACTTCTTTCCCCCAAGAAGAGCTTCTCTTTTGCATATTCTGAAATGTGTAATTCTTTCCCACCTTACAGAATTAGTCTGGGGGAGGTGGGATCAGTGTGATAAAACCAATACTTACAGCTTTCTTCCCAAGTTCAGTCTTTGACAAAGTTAAGGATCCTGCAAGGTAGCACCCAGGTCCTGCCCCTTTAGGGATTCTAGTAAGAAAATTGAAAAGGAGAAAAAAACAAAAGAGGAGGTTTCACAGAGATAATAAGGGGAAGCGCTACAACATCCACATTCTGCATCGATTCCCAATTTCAACTCTTCAAAAATCAGCGGGAGAAGTTAAGTTCTAAATTTAACTTCTCCCGCTGGAAGAAGGCGATGGACCAAAGTGAACAGGCTAGTTAGTGTCTAAGGTGGCTAGCAAGTGTCGCAGGGCATCACTTACTTGTCATCGGGTAGGGAAGTGACAAAGAACGGCTGGTTATATTTAGGCGGCAATGTCAAGCTGTTTGATTTCTTCTTCCCCAGGAGGGCAAGGCTATGGTTTTCATGAATATCTAAACTCAAGGTAGTAGACAATCTATGAGAAACAATAAACGGAAGATCTTTGAGACGATCCAAATCACTGATTTGCTCGTGACGAATCTGTAGTCGAATTGTATAATCGCCTTTCTCCAACTTCAAGGAATACTGAAAAAAACAAACAAACAAAAAAAAACAAACCAAAAAACAGTGTTTGGGCAAAGTTAAAGTCTCGTCAACTAACATGGCAGCGGACTAAGGGGGGGGGGGGGAGGAGCAAGAAGCACATATGGGAGGCGGCTTTCATGAAGAGTCACTGCACAAGTAGCCAGGACAGAAACTGGAGAGCTGTCCGCATCAGACATGGCAGGCGCAAAGCGTCAGGGAGCTGGCGGCAGGTGCTATACTCCAAGCCCTCGCTCTTTCCACAGCTGGGGATTCCCCTCCTCAGCTAAATCAGCATCTGCTTCAGATGACGGAAACAATGCTTTCGAGGTCATGGGTGTTTGAGAGCTATATAGACCACTCTCAAAATTAGCCAGAGTCAAACGCTAATTAGACATGCATGTGTATGCAGAACACGCCTGGTTGTGGCCACACTCGAGGACAGACAGGAAATAGAGGGAAAGGAGTACAGACCCCTCTGCCCCAGGTAGACCCCTCTCCTCTGTCCAGTGAGGAGGGTGGGCTCTGTATTCGGCATCAGCAATGTCTTCTAAGGAGATTAAATCAATTTTAAATGAAGACAGAGGACAGGTGACAGGAGCTCGCTCTGAAGAAAAAGGCCATCATTCCTAGAACGACTAACTGGAAGATCCCTGTGCAGACGGTTTTCCTTATTTCGCATAGAACACTACAGGAAGTTAGTAATTTCTCTGTAACATTACAGCTAGAAATCCACTTGTCTAAGTTAGATGACTAACTGCCTTGTTCTCCTCCGTACTATAGCACCTGGCGCACGGCTGTCCGAGGAGGAAGCAGAATGTGAATGTTCTGCAAAGGGAGGCACTTGGTGCTGGGCAGTGCTCTGGGCCTGTGCTTCAGCCTCAACGGTCAACCGCAGACAACTCCCGCCTGCCCTTCAGGGGGATGCCACAGGGGCAAACACTATGTCTGCGAGCATTCGCTTCTAGCCTAAGCTCCACTCAGCTGAAAAGCGTCCGTCTGTTCTCCAGCAGATAAATGAACCTCTAGGAGCGTACGAGCAAAGCTATGCCTTTTCGGGGCCTCGCTAGGTGAGCCGGAAGGAACTTCTGTTAGTTCTAAAAGCCTCCACTGCTTTCCTACCTGATGTGGATAGGCATCTCCTGAGCCCATTTGCCTCTTGTTTTGGTCAAATATAATCCACAGCTGGCTGTCAAATTCTGACTCGTAGAGCAGTTCGCAGAGCAGTGGGCAGCTTGGAGTTACTTCTCCACTCTTGGGCTATAAAAACGTAAGAACCAATTAACACAGCTTATGTGATTCCTAACACAGATTTGTAGTACCACTGATGAAAATTTCAACATTAAAAGTCTTAAAAATGTTCTCTTGCGGTAACCAACTTTTAAAAATGCAGGACACATCTGGTGTTTTAGAACTCCCCCCCACCCCCCCAAAAAAAGTACTTTGCTGGGCTGCTGAAACAGCTCACTTGGATGGTACAAGACCAGAGTCGAGCTCAGTTCCCACAGTACTCAAGGAAGCTCTGGTCTCTCACTTTCTTGCATAAACTTACAGGACTAGCTATCTTTCTTCACTGACAAAGTGACATTCTTTAAGAACCTCTAATCATTTCAGTCAGCTGAAATTTGCAATTTGCTAAAGTCAAATCACTTCCATGACATTAAAACCAAATTCAGGGCCAGGTGGTGGCACACCCGGTTGAGCATGCACATTACTATGCTCAAGGGCCTGGGTTCAAGGCCCCCTCTCCACCTGTAGAGGGGAAGCTTGACAAATGGTGAAGCAAGTACTGTAGGTGTGACTCCCCCCCGCCCCCCATTCACAATTTCTCTCTGTCCTATCACACGGACTTTGGCTAATTCTGCTTCTGTTTCTACCCGTGTTGGTCATCACACCAGGTTCCCTTACATTGCCTGATGCTGTGGTCTATTTACATAATCACTGTTTTGCCTGAGACCCGCCCTGCCTGCACTCGTTAGATGGAAGCTGGCTATCTTTCATGCTCTTCCCACCTACTCTCCTACCCACTTCCTTTTTCCGACCTGCCACTTTATATCAGAAGATATAAAGGCACATCAATAAAGGCAGCATTGGATTGTGTTCCCGCTCAGCCATGAGTTCCTGGTCGTCTTTCTTCTGCCCCCGAAGCTAGCCCGGCAACGGACTACTACATAAATATTAAAACAAACTAAATTCATCTTATAGGCTGATAAGTACTTTACTGAAACCTTAGTGATATCACTCGTGATACTACCTCCACTATTCTCCCAGCTGGAAATCATTTTGCTGTCCCACTGTTCTGACAGCTGCTTCAGGGAGCCATCAGGCCCACTACTGTCACCAAGAGGTGCAGACAACACGCCCAGCAGTGAACAGGTGCCATCGGTTATAAAACGAAGTCTCTAAGGCCAGAGTCTATGACTCCTGACTGAAAGGAACTTAAATGGTCACAAACAATTTCCCAAAGTGGCCGGTGCTCATTTCATTCATATACACGAAGACTTTTTTTTTCTTCCCCTCTTGACTTCTCATTTTCCAGTCCTTAAGTAAGACGTCTTACACTTACTTGATGGAAATTATATGTCAGGATCATCTCGTAAAGTTGACGGTTATTTGGCAAAACATCTCTTGAACCCAAAGGTCTTGTTTTTGCACTTAGTGGGCTGTAATCACAGACAACCACATTTAAGAGTTCATTTAAAAAAGCAAATAGTGAACCATCATTAACAAAAGCTAGAACACATCTTAACGAGTCGACTGTCCTCTTAGGATGCTACTGACTTAAATCGTGGCTATACAGAGACTTTAACCGTTGCCACTTGAAAAAGGGAGCATCTTCAAGCTAAAAATACTTGCAAACGTCAAGCCGAGAGCTCTCCACACAGACAGAGCTCCGTGACTGTATGAGCGGCCGAGCAGAAGACAGGCTGCATGTGCCCCCTCAGGCTTGCAGCCCATCCCAGCTGCAGGCAGCGCTTACACAGCACCACAGACAAGGCCATGCAGGGCGCTGTGCTGAGAGCTGGGCACATGCCACTTGGGCAAGAAGCTGCTGCAACTTCTCAAGAGAGCTATTAGCATTCCTAGATCGGAAAGGTGAGGACGGACGTGTGCCCCCCAGCATGCTGATGCACTTAGACAGCGTCGGGTATCTCCCCATCTCCCCGGGCCGCCACATCAAAGCGCAACATCTGCGGCCCTAACACATGTAGAGGTACCGTAGAGTCTGCACCCAGCTCTTCAGGGTTATGCAGGGAGCCAGATCTTCGTATTTCAAAGAGGACTGAACGTCAAAACGGTTGATGCCTTCGGATGCATGCTGAAAGGATAGTTACCCAATTAATTTCTCAAACTGTATTGAAAACAAGTTTTCAAGAATAATACTCTGTACCTAAAACAAATGCATGGGGTTACAAAGCTTTACAAGCACCTATGAACAAAGACAGCGGCTATTTTCAGAACACTGGTAACTCCCCCATCAATGGTCGGGTCCACTGCTCAGAGAAGTCCAAGGCGAGAGAGGATGGAGACATGGCACTTACGATATTTAGCTGCGGAGCAGTGCACACGATCCCGTGGAAGGAAATGGTGTAGTCGATGTTGACGTCACTGAGACTGGCCCACCAGCGAGCAATGCAAAACTCGATGGCCTTCCCGCCCTGTGGAGAAAATAAAACACAGGTTGCAGATGTGGAAAGCTCTTTCCTTAATTCATCTCCCATTGTAGAATACAGATGAATGCTGCGGAGACATTCTGTGCTCTCAAACCTTCCCATTTGTACAGCAAGAAAACACAAGGAACTTTTATTAGGTATGCTTGGAGGAGGAATGCCCATGACAGATGCCGAGGGTGTTGGCGTTTACATGCAGGGTTACTCATTCAGAACGCTAACTTGCCAGTTATAAAAGATCTGAGGCAGCTTTTGAAAACACCTACAATAAAAAAAAAATGGAGGAGTAAAACTGGAGTAAATATTTGTACAAAAGAAAAGCAATTAAGACCCGTGAACAGAGGAAGGGCGGTACAGATCTGGAGGTTTTAGGCTCAGAGTCGTCTGGAAACCACAGCAACCAGGAATTATGCTCACTCACACATTCTCTCGACTGAAAACAAGAAAGAAAACAAGACTTGCTCATTTACACTGAATTTCAATGTAAGTTTTGAGTAATCAGCATATTAAAAAGTTTAAAGGGGATATGGAACACAAGTGAGAGTAAACAGAAGGAAACATCCTGTGACCAGCTGAAAACAAAGAAGTGAGTCAGGTGGGAGCCTGCAGCAGAACTGGCTTCATGGATTCTCAGTGAAATACTAACCAAATAGCCCAGGCAAGGCGCATAAAAGTCTTCAAGGAGGAAATGAGCTACGGTGAGTGGAGGAAGCAGTTTCATTCACATGCATCTTGCAAGGGGTCAGAAGCTTTAAGACCAACACACACACACACACACACACACACACACACACTCACTCACTCTCTTTCTCTCTTTAAATGACTTATTTAATTTTAATGAAAGAGAGATACAAATAGAGACAGGCCAGAGTACTGCTCAGCTCTGGCTGATGGTGGTACTGAGGATTGAACCTGGGATCTCAGAGTCTCAGGCAGGAGTCTTTTGCAGGACCATTATGCTGTCTATCTTCCTGCTTCATTTATTTGGTATTAATAAAAAATACAGTCAAAATGCACCTCAAACACAAACCATAAAATCAAAATCAAATACTTAATATTATCAGAAAAGAAAAAGTTTATGAAACAACAAAAGAATTATTATTATTATTATTTTACCTGCATCAAGAATCAATCCACTGCTCTTGGAGGCCATTTTTTTCCCATTTTGTTGCCCTTATTGTTGGATAGGACAGAGAGAAATGGAGAGAGGAGGGGAAGACAGAGAGGAGAGAAAGATAAACACCTGCAGACCTGCTTCACCATTAGTGAAGCGACCCCCTGCAGGTGTAGAGCCTGGGGTTCGAACTGGGATCCTTACTGCAGCCCTTGTGCTTTGTACCATGTGTGCTTAACACCCCACTGCACTACCACCCAGCCCCCAAAGAATTATTTTTTATACTCTGTGCATAGAAGAGAGGGAGAGGAAAAGTGATGGAGACACACACACACACACACACACACACACACACACACACACACACACCCCATGGCACCGCTCCATCAGATGTGGTGTCAGGTACTGAACCCAGGGACCCATGCAGGCAAAGCAGATGCTTCACCTTCTGGCCACCTCCCCAGCCTCCTGAATCACTAATGGGAACTTACTAAGACAGGGAAAGCTTCGGTCAATGTGCCTTTTTCAGGAAGGGAACAGAACTTATAGAACTCGTGGCTCCGGTAGGCTCTCTGCTTCACAAGCTGAACCGCATGGAGAACGAACTTGGCCGACACGTCCGAAGAGCAGGAACACACGGTGACTTCTGAAAGTACCAAGAAACGGCGGGGCTTTAGGGGGCAGCATCTAAAACGCGCACAACATGGTTCTAACAGTGCCTACCTCCTAAGGAATCACATACTGTTGTTAAAATTCGGAGGCTCCTGCTGGCCGGGCTAGCTTCACGGGCGGGTAACAGAGACGACCAGAGACATACGGCTGGGCAGGGAAGCTGTATTTCTTTATTCAGGAACGATTCATAAACTAAACCAAACTAATCACCAAACAGAACTCTGCTGTCTCTTTGCGGCGGCGCAAGCACTCTCTCTTACTCTGCAACTCTCCAACTCTGGAACTCTGGAACTCTGGCGGGGTTCCTTGGGGCGGGACCAAGCGGGCCCGTGAAACTAACTGGACTGATCCAATTCTCTTGGCGGGGGAGAACTAGAACAACCCAATGTAAAGCATACAACAATTCCCCCTTTTCTCTTTAACTAAATGACTACAGTATCAAGGGTGTTGGGTGAACAGAAACCTATATCGTACAGGCATTTTTAAAAAAAGAAACTGGCACAAACATGGAGAAACATGTAAGCAAGTAACAAGAACCAGTGTGCTGCCAAGGGAAGGCCTGAGGGGGCCATTTTTGCCTCTGGGGGGCGTACTTTCTTGCCTCTGGGGGGCGTACTTTCTTGCCTCTGGGGGGCGTACTTGCCTCGACGGGCATTTGCATGGGGGCAGGGAACGGCCTAGAGTCCCAAAGGCAGCTGGCTGCAATTTACTTACTATGAAACAAATAGTATATACCTCTGTGGTCTAGCAGAGGGGCTGTGAGAGTCTCTTTGCATAACCACTGGATTATCTCTGCCCCACCCTGCTTTCTCTCTTGGTCTGGAGTCAGTGATTAAGCTAAGAAGCCTACTTATAGTTTAAAAGCCCTTAGGCTCCCATAGCTTACATGGAAGAAAATGAACAAAAGAGGCTTTTATGCCACTGAGCTCCAACTCAGGGATTAAAATACTATTGAAACAAACTGTCAATTTCCACAACTGTGAACCTTTTAATTACCTTACTTAGACACAACTCAATCCAGGCGAGAGAGATCAGTAATTTGAACAGTACTGAGAGAGAGACCTCATAATAGACTATATAAAATGGTTAAACAAACAAGAAGAAATATTGGAGAAATGAACCAGGACAAGAGTCCAGCTAAAAGCCCCCCAAAGCTTGAAGCACAAAATAATGAGGTCAACATCCAAACACTAGTTAAGGAAATAATCAAAGGAGTGAGTAAAGAGTTTCAAAGAATTGTCATAAGAAATGCAGAAACAATGCATGAGACCCTGGAAGAAAACACTAATTATCTCAAGGTTATTAGAGAGCTTAAAGCTAAACTAGCTAAGAACACAACTAGCTGAACAAGCTAAAACACTATTAGAACAGGGTAACAAAACAGATGAACTCCAGAAAACAGTAGAGAGGAGAGAGAATAGAATCAATGAGGCTGAAGATATAATTAGTAAGATCGAGGACAAAAATAGAGACAACTAAAAAAGAAGTAAGAGATCTCAAAGAGATTAAGAGATACTGAAAACAACAACAGAGACCTATGGGATGACTTCAAAAGAAATAATATAGGGGGGCCAGGTGGTGGCGCACCTGGTTAAGCGCACACATTATAGTGTGCAAGGATCCAGGTTCAAGTCCCTGGCCCCCACCTGCAGGGGGAAAACTTCACAAGTGGTGAAGCAGGTCTGCAGTTGTCTCTGTCTCTCTTCAGCACTATATCCCCTCCCCTCACAATTTCTCTTTGTCTCTATTCAAAATCAATAAATAAAGATTAAAATAAAAAAAAAAAAGAAATAATATAGGCATTATTGGCTTGCCAGAGGAAGAAAGAGAGGGAGGGGAAGAAAGCATTCTTCAGGACATAATAGCTGAGAACTTCTCTAGTCTAGACAACATAAAAGTCACAAAGGTTCAATAAGCCCAGAGGGTCCCAAACAGAATAAACCCAGGCGTAAAAGACACCAAGACACATCATATTTAGAATGGAAAGGAATAAGGATAAAGAAAGGATCCTGAAGGCTGTAAGAGAAAAAACAAAGAGTCACGTCCAGAGGAAAACCCTTAAGATTAGCAGCAGACTTCTCCACACAAACACCACAGGTGAGAAGAGAATGGGAAGGTATCTATGGAATGCTCAATTAGAAAGGCTTTCAACCAAGACAAATGTATCCTGCTAGACAGTCATTCAGAGTAGATGGAGGCATCAAAATATTGTCAGACAAGCAACAGTTGAAAGAATTAACAGGGAGTTGGGCGGTGGCCCAGTGGGTTAAGCGCACATGGCACAAAGCGCAAGGACCCCCGGCTACCACCTGCAGGGGAGTCACTTCACAAGTGGTAAAGCAGGTCTGCAGGTGTCTTTCTCTCCCCCCTCTTATTTATCTCTGTCCTATCCAACAATAATGACATCAGCAACCACAACGCTGTTAAACAGCAAGGGCAACAAAGGGAAAATAAATTTTAAAAATTACTTTAAAAAAAAAAAAAAAAGAATCAACAATCACCAATCCTGCCCTGAAAGAAGTTCTCAAAGGTCTCCTGTAAACAGTCAGACCACCATAAATATGCCATATATCAGAACACTCTAAAAACCTACAATAATGGCGTTAAAATATCTTCAATCTTTGATATCAATAAATATCAATGGCTTGAATTCACCTATGAAAAGGCACAGAGTAGGAAGATGGATCAGAAAACACAACCCAACAATACATTGTCTACAAGAAACCCAAATAACTCAACAAGACATACACAGACTCAAAGTGAAAGGATGGAAAACTATCATACAAGCCAATGGTCCACAAAAAAGGGCAGGAACAGCTATTCTCATATCTGACATGACAGACTTAAAAAAAATTTTTTTAAAGATAGGGATGGACACTACTTAATGCTCAGAGGATCAGTCAATCAAGAGACAGTAACAATTATTAACATCTATGCACCCAATGAGAAGCCATCTAAATACATCAAACGTCTACTGAAAGAGCTACAGCAATATATTAACAGCAACACAGTCATAGTAGGGGACTTCAACACCCCACTCTCTCAACTTGACAGACCATCCAGGCAGAAATTCAATAAAGACATGAGGGAGCTAAATGAGGAGATAGATGAACTAGAACTATTGGACATTTTCAGTCATTCATCCCTATAACTGGAATACACATTCTACTCAAGTCCACATGGGTCATTCTCAAGGATAGACCATATGTTAGGCCACAAAGACAGCATCAACAAATTCAAGAGCATTGAAATCATCCCAAGCATCTTCTCAGACCACAGTGGAATTAAACTAACACTTAACAATCAACAAACCATTAGTAATAGTCCCAAAATGTGGAAGCTCAACAGTACACTACTTAACAACTACTGGGTCAAAGAAGAAATCAAAATGTTTCGAGAGTTCAATGAAAATGAAGACACAAGCTATCAAACTATTTGGGACACAGCTAAGGCAGTACTGAGAGCGAAGTTCTTAGCCATACAAGCACACATTAGGAAACAAGAAAAAGCACAAATAAACAGCCTGATAGAAGAAGGAGAAGAACAAAATTGACAAACCAACCAAAATATAAAGAGCTTGCCAAACTCATCAACAAGAAAACAAATAACCCCGTCCAAAAATGGGGAGAGGACATGGACAGAATAGTCACTATAGAAAAAATCCAAAAGGCCGAGAAACACATGAAAAAAATGCTCCAAGTCTCTGTCAGAGAAATGCAAATAAAAACAACGAGATACCACCTCACTCCTGTGAGAGTGTCATACATCAGAAAAGGTAACAGCAGCAAATGCTGGAGAGGTTATGGGGTCAAAGGAACCCTCCTGCACTGCTGGTGGGAATGTCAATTGGTCCAACCTCTGTGGAGAGCAGTCTGGAGAACTCTCAGAAGGCTAGAAATGGACCTACCCTATGATCCTACAATTCCTCTCCTGGGGATATATCCTAAGGAACCCAACACACCCATCCAAAAAGATCTGTGTACACTTCTTGGCAGCACAATTTTTAATAGCCAAAACCTGGAAGCAACCCAGGTGTCCAACAACAGATAAGAGGCTGAGCAAGTTACGGTATATACACACACACAATGGAATACTACTCAGCTGTAAAAAATGGTGACTTCACCGTTTTCAGCCGATCTTGGATGGACCTTGAAAAATTCATGTTAAGCGAAATAAGTCAGAAATAGAAGGATGAATATGGGATGATCTCATTCTCAGGCAGAAGTTGAAAAGCAAGATCAGGAGACAAAACACAACCTGAACTGGAGTTGGTGTATTACACCAAAGTAGAAGACACTGGGTGGGTGGGGGAGATAATACAGGTCCAAAAAGGATGACAGAGGACCTAGTGTGCATTGTATTATTATGTGGAAAACTGGGAAATGTTATGCATGTACAAATTATTGTATTTACTGTCGAATGTAAAACATTAATTCCCCAATAAAGAA